>NW_026266374.1:0-31837 GCF_025860055.1 Xyrauchen texanus
AACCAAGAATGGCCCACATTCGCCCATAGGTGGCGCTTACAGGCCACGCCCAAAAAACAAAATTCAAAGTGATACAATTTCCACGCCATTTGTCCAAATCTTCTGAAATTTGGTGTACATGCCTCATTCCTCATGGGGAACAAAAAGCCTCAAGAACCCATAACTTCCGCCATGATGGATTTTCCCAGACGCTGAAAATTTGCTAAAACCTACAAAACTCTTTCTTCTCCTGAACCGTGAGCTCCAATTGACTTGAAATTTGGTACACATGTGTAGAATGGACATCCTTGAAAACGCTACTTAGGAAAAAATGAATACGTATACAAAATGGCTGAAAGGGGCGTGTTTATGTAAATGTCCAAATTTTAACAATATATACGTGTCAATAAATCAAATGTAATTTTGACTGATGGTTTTTCAAACCTAACATGCTTAAAGATGACATCACTCTGAAGTACTGTGCAAAGAATGGCCATGCTAAAATTCCCATTTTCTGGTCAAAAATGTTCTAATTTGGTAAATTAATAGTACAGGCCAACAGGAATCCACAAACCAAGAATGACCTACATACGCCAATTAGGGGCACTACAGGACAAGCTAAAATTCCCATTTTCTGGTCAAAAATGTTCTAATTCGCACAAGAATAGTACAGGCCAACAGGAATCCACAAACCAAGAATGACCGACATTCGCCACTAGGGGCACTACAGGACAAGCCAAAATTCCCATTTTCTGGTCAAAAATTTTCTAATTTGGTACTTTGATACTACAGGCCAACAGGAACCCACATACCAAGTGTGGCCCACATTCGCTCTTAGGGGGCTTACAGGCTACTCCAAAATTTCGCTTTCTGGTCAAAAACGCTCTAATTTGGTACATTGATACTGCAGGTCAACAGGAACCCTCAAACCAAGAATGGCTAACATTCGCCTTAGGGGCACTACAGGCCATGCCTAAATTCCCATTTTCTGGTCAAAAATGTTCTAATTTGGTACATTAATAGTACAGGCCAAAAGGAATCCACAAACCAAGAATGACCGACATTCACCACTAGGTGGCGCTTAGAGGCCGCTTCTAAATTCCCATTTTCTGGTCAAAAAGTTATAATTTGGTACATTGATACTACAGGCCAACAGGAACCCACAAACCAAGTATGGCCCACATTCGCCATTAGGGGGCTTACAGGCCACTCCCAAAATTTCGCTTTCTGGTCAAAAATTTTCTAATATGGTACATTGATACTACTGGCCAACAGGAACCCACAAACAAAGAATGGCTAACATTCGCCTTAGGGGGCACTAGAGGCCACCTGAAATTCCCATTTTATGGTCAAAAATGTTCTAATTTGGTACATTGATACTACAGGTCAACAGGAACCCTCAAACCAAGAATGGCCAACATTCACCCCTAGGGGTGCTACAGGTAATTCCTAAAAGTCCCATTTTCTGGTCAAATATTTTCTAATTATGTACATTGATACTACAGGCCAACAGGAACCCACATACCAAGAATGGCCTACATTCGCCCTTAGGGGCTTACAGGCTACTCCAAAATTTCGCTTTCTGGTCAAAAATGTTCTAATTTGGTACATTGATACTGCAGGTCAACAGGAACCCTCAAACCAAGAATGGCCAACATTCTGCCTCTAGGGGCACTACAGGCCATGCCTAAATTCCCATTTTCTGGTCAAAAATGTTCTAATTTGGTACATTAATAGTACAGGCCAAAAGGAATCCACAAACCAAGAATGACCGACATTCACCACTAGGTGGCGCTTAGAGGCCGTCTAAATTCCCATTTTCTGGTCAAAAAGTTATAATTTGGTACATTGATACTACAGGCCAACAGGAACCCACAAACCAAGTATGGCCCACATTCGCCATTAGGGGGCTTACAGGCCACTCCCAAAATTTCGCTTTCTGGTCAAAAATTTTCTAATATGGTACATTGATACTACTGGCCAACAGGAACCCACAAAACAAAGAATGGCTAACATTCGCCTCTAGGGGGCACTAGAGGCCACCTGAAATTCCCATTTTATGGTCAAAAATGTTCTAATTTGGTACATTGATACTACAGGTCAACAGGAACCCTCAAACCAAGAATGGCTAACATTCACCCCTAGGGGCGCTACAGGTAATTCCTAAAAGTCCCATTTTCTGGTCAAATATTTTCTAATTATGTACATTGATACTACAGGCCAACAGGAACCCACAAACCAAGAATGACCCATATTTGCCCATAGGAGGCTTACAGGCCACGCTCCAAAAAAATATTTTCAAAGTGATACCATTTCCACGCCATTTAACCAATTCTTTTGAATCTTGGTGTACATGCCTCATTTCTCATTGGGAACAAAAAGCCTCAAGGATCCATAAGGTATGATGGATTTTCCTGTAGACTGAAAATGTTTCGCTTAGGATTCAGACAGAAATACATGTTTTTGGATTCATCCATTGAGAGGGTTTAACCCCAACCCTCTACTGATCAATTTGAAATGATTTGCCATTTTGAGGAGGAATCTGCGATTAAGCTGCTTGCAGCTATATTTATTATTATTATTATTATTATTATTATTATTATTATTATTCTTCTCCTTGAGCCCCAATAGCTCAAAAAGTCACTGGTCAAAATTTTCTAAATTGGCACATTGATACTCCATGCCAACGGGTACCCCCAAACCAAGAATGGTCAACATTCGCCCATAGGTGGCGCTTACAGGCCACGCCCAAAAAACAAAAATTCAAAGTGATATAATTTCCACCCCATTTGTCCAAATCTTCTGAAACTTTGTAAACATGCCTCATTTCTCATGGGGAACAAAAAGCCTCAAGGACCCATACTTCTGCCATTATGGATTTTCCTGTACAGTGAAAATTTTGGAAAACCTACAAAACTCTTTCTTCTCCTGAACCTCAGCTCCAATTGACTTGGAATTTGGCACACGGTGTAGTATGTATGTCTTTCCAAACGCTACTTAGCAAAAAATGAATACAATACAAAATGGCTGAAATGGACGTGTTTATGTAAATGTACACACAAAAGATGATCAAAAATTTTTAAAATCCCATTGATTTACAATGGCTGAGCAAAAGTGCTCCCTCTACTGGACAAATATGGTCCACATGTAAAATCCCATTCACTTACATTGGCTGAGCAAAGAGGCTCCCTCTACTGGAGTAACTCTGTCTACCACATGCAGCTCTTCTGTAGCAATCTCTAATGAAGCATTTCGGTCTCCTAGTGGGTGGAGCTCCAGACTTAGACTACAGAAGACATTTTATGCCTGCACGGAGGTATGTCAAATCAATTGTGTGTCTTAATGCTTTCCAGTTTGAACATTCAAGCCATTTTACACTATTCAACTCAACAAAGGCAAAACAACTCAAATAAATGTTTTCGAAGCAGTTTGTGTGACACTAGCGAAGCGAGCCGTCAGCGCCTAACGCTCGCGACCGATGAGAGTTCGCTTCCTTCTTATGCTTCAACGACAATTTCATACACCAAAATACATGATATATTGGGGTGTCTGCTATATCTCAAGTGAACAAACAGTTGATAAAGAAATCGGGTATCAATATATTGAATTATGAATTATTGAAGGGGTCTAGTGATGCCGCCATGATGTCCTGTTAGATTTTTCTCTATCGAGACAGCGCTAACGCATCAAAACTTCCGAGTATGATGTTGTTTAATTGTCTCTGACAACACGCAATCCTCGAGGCGTAGATCATTTTTGCTCGTGATCTTCACGAAGGTTTGTTGGTTGTGTACAATGGTTGCCTGCTTGAACATTCGCCTATTTTACACTATTCAACTCAACAAAGGCAAAACAACTCAAATAAATGTTTTCGAAAGCAGTTTGTGTGACACAGCGAAGCGAAGCCGCGTCAGCGACTAACGCCAGACGCCGATGAGAGTTCGCCACAGCTTCATGCGCTTGAACGACAATTTCATACACCAAAATACATGATATATTGGGGTGTCTGTTATGTATCAAGTGAACAAACAGTTGATAAAGAAATTGGGTATCAATATATTTAATTATGAATTATTGTGAACAACACGGATGCCGCTTGTGGTGTCCTGTTAAGATTTTTCTCTCAAACAGCTGCTAACAGCTTAAACAAAATACTGCGCTATTTTTGCACATACAGATACATTTAATACATCGCCACAAACTATGAAAGTTGTACTTTTATTTGTTGTAAAATAAAGAAAATAAACCGCGGTGCTCTTTGTCTAGCTTAATATCTTTCTGAAACACGCCACAAAAACTTACACAAACATGAAACATATGTCTAAAGAAAGTAGGGATGGGCTGATCAATCCTAACGATCAAAACTTCCGAGAATGATGTTGTTTAATTGTCTCTGACAACACGCAAAACCGCGAGGCGTAGATCATTTTTGCTCGCGATCATCATGAAGGTTTGTCGGTTGTATACAATGTTTGCCTGTTTGAACATTCAAGCCGATTTTACACTATTCAACTCAACAAATGTCAAAACAACTCAAATACATGTTTGCGAAGCTGTTTGTGTGACACAGCTGAGCCGCTGCCAGGCCTAACTCCACGACTGATGTCTTTCGCTGCTGCTTGGCGCCTGAACGGACAATTTCATACAACAGAGTGTCAAAATACATGATATATTGAGGAGTCTGTTATGTCTCAAGTGAACAAACAGTTGAGAAAGAAATCTGAATAATTATATTTTATTCTGGCATTATTCCAGATGACGCCCTGCTATATTTTTCTCTCAAACAGCTGAAACAACTTAAACAAAATACTGCGCCATTTTTGCCCATACAGAAACATGCAAGACATCATTACTTAACTATGAAATGTGTACTTTTATTTGTGTACACTTACAATAACAACAAAACCTTGTGCTTTTGTAAAATAAATAAACAGGGTGCTCAGTCTCTGTCTTCACGATTATTTTTCTGAAACACGCCACAAAATTCAAGTGAACAAAATCAACCATTCACGTAGTCTGTATTTTATCATCTCACAATGAATACAAATGCAACAAGCATGGCACAAAACGAAAATAATGATACTTCTCAGTTCTCAAAAGATTAAACTGAACTGTGCCTTAAGTATCGTGATCATGCATAAAAGCCTCTTAAAGAGACAGTAACAATTTAGCCTTCGGCCCTGAACATAGACATTCCCAAGTAATTGAGAAGTACAAATGGTATTATTTTAAGTTTTTTTATTTCTCTTACCTTGTAAAATGCCACGCTTTTGAATGGCATGTAAACACAATCACTCCATTTTTTTCACTGGATCTGTTGCTATTTTAATGATTTAAAAATCAAAGCACTGACCATTTAAAGTGTGAGCTTGTAGGCTACATTTTGAAATAGTTATAAACAGTCACAGCTATACAGTGTTATTATGTGCCTAGATAGTCTTTCAAATAAAATTGCTTGTGATATGCTTATGTAAATCACACAAAAAAAACAGAAAAAATCTTAAGAGAGAAGTGAAAGTGAAAGTAGAGATTTTCAAAGTGATTTTTCATTCAAAGTGATACAATTTCCACGCCATTTGTCTAAATCTTCTGAAACTTGGTGTACATGCCTCATTCCTCATGGGGAACAAAAAGCCTTAAGGACCCATAACTTTCACCATGATGGATTTTCCCGTGACGCTGAAAATTTGCTAAAACCTAAAAATACTCTTTCTTCTCCTGAACCGTAGCTCCAATTGACTTGAAATTTGGTACACATTTGTAGAATGGACATCCTTGAAAACATTACTTAGGAAAAATGAATGTGATACAAAATGTCTGAAAGGGGCGTGTTTATGTAAATGTCCAAATTTTAACAATATATACCTGTCAATAAATCAAATGTAATTTTGACTGATGGTTTTTCAAACCTAACATGCTTCAAGATGACATCACTCTGAAGTACTGCGCAAAGAATGGTCTAACATTCTGCCTCTAGGGGGCTTACAGGCCATGTCGAAATTCCCATTTTCTGGTCTAAAATGTTCTAATTTGGTACAATGGTACTACAGGCCAACAGGAACCCACAAACCAAGAATGGCCGACATTCGCCACTAGGGGGCTTAAAGGCCACGCCAAAATTCCCGCTTTCTGGTCAAAATTGTTCTAATTTGGTACATTGATACTACAGGCCAGACAGGAACCCACAAACCAAGAATGGACAACATTCACCCCTAGGGGGCTTACAGGCCATGCCAAAATTCCCATTTTCTGGTCTAAAATGTTCTAATTTGGTACACTGATACTACATGCCAACAGGAACCCACAAACCAAGTAATGGCCAACATTCGCCATTAGGGGCGCTTACAGGTAATTCCAAAAATCCCATTTTCTGGTCAAACATTTTCTAATTTGGTACATTGATTCTACAGGCCAACAGGAACCCACAAACCAAGAATGGCTCCACATTCGCCTCTAGGGGCGCTTACAGGCCACTCCAAAATTCCCATTTTCTGGTCAAATATTTTCTAATTTTGTACATTGATACTACAGGCCAACAGGAACCCACAAACCAAGAATGACCAACATTTGCCCATAGGTGGCGCTACAGGCCACGCTCCAAAAATATTTTTTTCAAAGTGATACCATTTCCACCCCATTTGTCCAATTCTTCTGAAACTTGGTGTACATGCCTCATTTCTCATTGGGAACAAAAAGCCTCAAGGATCCATAAGGTCCGTATGGATTTTCCTGTACATTGAAAATGTTTCGTTTAGGATTCAGACAAAGACATGTTTTTTTGAATTCCTTAATTGGGAGGGTTTATCCCCAACCATCTACTGATCAATTTTAAATGATTTGCCATTTTGAGGAGGAATCTGCATTGCTGCTTGCAGCTATATTTATTATTATTATTATTATTATTATTCTCCTTGAGCCCCAATAGCTCAAAAAAGTCACTGGTCAAAATTTTCTAAATTGGCACATTGATACTCCATGCCAACGGGTACCCCTAAACCAAGAATGGCCCACATTCGCCCATAGGTGGCGTTACAGGCCACGCCCAAAAAACAAAATTCAAAGTGATACAATTTCCACGCCATTTGTCCAAATCTTCTGAAATTTGGTGTACATGCCTCATTCCTCATGGGGAACAAAAAAGCCTCAAGAACCCATAACTTCCGCCATGATGGATTTTCCCAGACGCTGAAAATTTGCTAAAACCTACAAAACTCTTTCTTCTCCTGAACCGTGAGCTCCAATTGACTTGAAATTTGGTACACATGTGTAGAATGGACATCCTTGAAAACGTTACTTAGGAAAAATGAATACGATACAAAATGGCTGAAAGGGGCGTGTTTATGTAAATGTCCAAATTTTAACAATATATACGTGTCAATAAATCAAATGTAATTTTGACTGATGGTTTTTCAAACCTAACATGCTTCAAGATGACATCACTCTGAAATACTGCGCAAAGAATGGCCAACATTCGCTCTTAGGGGGCTTACAGGCCACGCGAGAAATTCCCATTTTCTGGTCAAAAATGTTCTAATTTGGTACATTGATACTACAGGCCAACAGGAACCCACAAACCAAGTATGGCCCACATTCGCCTCTTAGGGGGCTTAAAGGCCACGCCTAAAATTCCCATTTTCTGGTCAAACATTTTCTAATTTGGTACATTGATTCTATAGGCCAACAGGAACCCACAAACCAAGAATGGCCCACATTCAGCCCTTAGGGGCTTACAGGCCACTCCAAAATTCCCATTTTCTGGTCAAATATTTTCTAATTTTGTACATTGATACTACAGGCCAACAGGAACCCACAAACCAAGAATGGCCAACATTTGCCCATAGGTGGCGCTACAGGCCACGCCCCAAATTTTTTTTTCAAAATGATATAATATCCACCCCATTTGTCTAATTCTTCTGAAACTTGGTGTACATGCCGCATTTCTCATTGGGAACAAAAAAGCCTCAAGGATCCATAAGGTCCGGTATGGATTTTCCTGTACATTGAAAATGTTTTGTTTAGGAATCAGACGAAGACATGTTTTTTTGAATTCCTTAATTGGGAGGGTTTATCCCCAACCATCTACTGATCAGTTTTAAATGATTTGCCATTTTGAGGAGGAATCCGCATTGCTGCTTGCAGCTATATTTATTATTATTATTATTATTATTTTTTTTACGACTTACGGGGCACTTTTGGGGCTCTTAACATGCTCAAAAACTCTTGAAACTTTGCACACGGGTCAGAACCTGCGGTCATTAGGGCCGGCCTGAAGCTGGTACCTGGGCGTGGCAGGGGGGCTCGACAGCGCCCCCTGGAACAGGGGCCGAAAACTTGGTCTATAACTCAAACACGCTTGCATGTAATAATATGAAACTCGGTACACATATAGATCTCATCATTTCATATATCCTTCATACTTTTACTTTTTACCCCAGACCAACAGGAAACCGTCTATTTAGGGTTGTTTGAAAAACGCACGCAATGGAATTTGGAATACTTCTCCCAGAGAACTCCATCAATCGCCACCAAACTCAGTCAGCATGATGTCAAGACATTGACCATGAAAAACTGCCGGCAGATTTTTGATATCTCCAACGGTTTGGCCGTGGCGAGGAAACGAAATGATGGCGAGAAACGAGAAACAGTCAGAGTGTTATAACTTCTACATACATTAATTGATCTCGATGAAACTTCAGCGGTGTGTTCGCTGTAAGAGGCCGATCGCATGGATGTGACTATTGTGAGTCAAAGTTATAGCGCCACCAACTGGCAGAAGGAAGTGTGTCACTTTCAAAATGCTTTAAAATTACCCACTTATTGTTACACGATTTACTTCAAACTTTAGGTGTATAATGTAAACACACGGCAGATGTAGACGTGTGAAAGAATTATTGATATCTTAAATACTGCTGTCGCGGCAGCTCTTCAAACTTGAATTTTCTTTTTTGATGCCTGGTGCAGGGGCTCAGTAGCGCCACCTTCAGACAAAAGTGGGGTATTGGTTTCATACTTTGACCTAGAGTCAGATATTTTGGTTTGAATGTGGAACACATTGCACAAGAACTTTGAAGCTGAAAAAAGCACATAAATGAAGCTTAAACAGCAAGGAAGTGTGTTATAACTTCTGCATACATTACTTGATCTCGATGAAACTTAAGCAGTTTCTTCACTTGAAGAGGCCGGTCGCGTGGATGTGACTATTGTGAGTCAAAGTTATAGCGCCACCAACTGGCAGAAGGAAGTGTGTCACTTTCAAAATGCTTTGAAATCACCCCTTATGTCTCAATTGAACAAACAGTTGATAAAGAAATCGGTATCAATATATTGAATTATTAATTATTTCACTGATCAACTGTGATGTCCGGTTAAGATGAAAATAAACTATTACTCTGTCTAAGCGATTATCTTTCTGAAACACGCCACAAAAACTTACAGAAACGGATAACACAAACATGACGTTGGAAATATACACTTATCAGAATAGTTATATTAAACTTGTCTATTTCAGTTATAAAGCTGTCTCATATGTAATTTCTCCTTTAATTCTATAATATAACCACTAGATGGAGGTCTAAGCACATTTTCTGTATTCTTGTTGTTTTAACGTAAGAAGAACACTTGTATGTGTTGACTGTTGAGAACGGTGTTTGGAGATTTTAAAAGACGCTGACCAGACGGAAAAACAAGACATACTGCATCATTAGTGCTCAATATTTTAACGAGGGCCACTCGTGACGCTGTACACGGTGTAAGCATCAGCTTGAGGACTCTTCAAAATGTATATAGGTCTCAGTTCTGGATGGAGTTATTTGCAGACCTTAGAGATGCTGGATACTTCAACGGAGTCGTGAGCGTCATTGCTTTGGTGATACAATAAAAAATACTCTACAAAAAAAAAAAAAAAAAAACAGGGTTTCCAAGGGTCTTAAAAAGTCTTAAAAGTCTAAAATTTCAAAATCACAATTTAAGGCCTTAAAAAGTCTTAAATTTGCTGAAGTATTGTGTTCTAGGTCTTAAATAATTTTTAACAGGTCTTAATTTTCCTACGTCCATGTAAATCTCATTTAAATGCTCCTAGCAGCTTTGGAATGTTTCTTTTTTACTTCCGTGCTGTTGTAGTTTCTTATTTCGCTAGTCCAAATATAATTCGCTGTATTACTGACTACAAAATAGACCAACATGCAACAGCCAGCTTTGAGCTTTGTGTTATTGGCGCGAGTCTCTCGGATACAACAGAAAGACGTTAAACGGATTTTATTCAGCTATGAGGAAGTGCAAGTTTAGCGATACTTGGCTTGAAAAATCTGAATTTCGTGCTTGGTTAAAGCCAGTTGCAAATAACGCATTTGAAGCCTACTGCTTATGCAAGAAAGCTATTAAATTGGGAATGTTGGGTGTACGGGCGCTGGAGTCTCATTCAAAAAGTGAAAAATATCTAACTGCTGTCAAGGGTCTCCAGCGAACTACAGCCATCAGCCATTACGCGCTTTGGAATAGCGGATGATGACTAATTTTCAAAATCACGGACCGCTCGCTGCTGATGTTCGACGAAAGTCTTCATCGCACCACCAAAACGAAACAGCTGGACCTGCACGTACGCTTTTCGCCTGCTGCTAATGGGTCGAGACTGCAATAAATAAAAATAAAAAGGAATAGGCTACAATGAATGATCTATGGCAGGGCTAGTATAATGGTGGCCCCCAGATCATCTTTATCTGGCCCTCCAACAGTTTTTTTATTTTTAAAACCCTCACAATCTGATATCAAAGTGCCCTCTCAGCAAAGGTTTAGCGTGCTCATAGGCAACCGCATTCATCGGTGAGTTTAACAACGCTCATTGTGGGTACAACACCATTCATCGGTGAGTTTAACAACGCTCAACTGCAGGTAAAGCAGCACACAGAGGTGAGTTCAACCAAAACAACGCTAAACTGCATGTGGCTAATGTTTACACTCTGGGTACATTACGGCATGTTTTCCATAACGCTACGACGTTCTCAATATAATTAATAATCACACGCTTATAATGAACAACGCGTTATGGTTATTGTGTTATTAAAAACTGTGTACGCAGGTGTTACAGTTAACATGGTAACACTAAGTTACACCTGGTTTACTTGTATGTTACTGATTAAGAAGTAATGTAAAAAAACAGTTATAACTGCATGAAGATGAATGGTAACACAATACTGGCAAAATACTGTTTACATCTTGCAAATGCATATGATTCAAGACTACAATTCCCCAGAACGGAGGGAGGGGCGGGTGACCAAACCTCATTATCATTTAAAGTCATATGCACTGAAACGGCGTGCTGAAAACGGAGCTGTTTTTCAGCAGTTAAAATTAGTGTTTTCTTAAAATACTAATGAGAATTTTTAATAAAAGTATATTACAAAGTTTTCATTTAGACCCTAAAGATTCATATTAACTTGTACAAAAATGGCATTATATGACCCCTTTAAGGTTACAAATACACACACACACACACACACACACACACTCCATCATTGCAATCTTGACATTGCAGCCTGTTCATTATAGCCGCAATAAAATATAATAATAAAATAGTAAACCTACCATATACTGCGATGGACTGGCGACCTGTCCAGGGTGTCCCCTGCCTTTCGCCCAATGTTAGCTGGGATAGGCTCCAGCCCCCCGCGACCCTGTACACAGGATAAGCGGTTGACGATGGATGGATGGATGGACCTACCATATAAAAATTACTCTGTTTAAATAGTCAGTAGTACAATTCGTATCATTCACAGTAAGCACCGCTCCACTGTGATGTTTCCAAGCATATTTTTGCGCATGTAAAGAGGATGATTTTCTACGTCGGTATTGCAGCGTGAGTAAAGTACAAAGCCTATAATAACTGGCAGAAGGCAGTAAGAGAAACAGGAAGTCTGTTATAACTTCTGCATACATTAATTGATCTCGACGAAACTTCAGCAGTGTGTTCGCTGTAAGAGGCCGATCGCATGGATGTTGCTATTGTGAGTCAGTTATAGCGCCACCAACTGGCAGAAGGAAGTGTGTCACTTTCAAAATGCTTTTAAATCACCCCTTATGTCTCAAGTGAACAAACAGACCAACAGAAAGTCAGATATTTTGGTTTGAATGTGGATTTCTTGGAATTTGCACACATCTTCTCGACGGTCGAGCGAAGCTTACGTTATTGTCCGTCGTGCGCTGGCGACCCTAAAGGCCCAGGGGTGGCGGTGCCACCGGCTTGGGCCCGTCATCGCTGCTCGCAGCTTTAATTATTATTATTATTATTATTAGGGCCCAAGCCTTGAAAAGGCAAGGCCCTATTGTTTTCGTTAGGATTAATATTATTATTTTTTTTACGACTATTGGGGCACTTTTGGGGCTCTTAACGTGCTCTAAAACTCTTGAAACTTTGCCCAAGGGTGAGAACCCGCGGCCATTAGGGCCGGGCTGAAGCTGGTTCCGGGGCGTGGCAGGGGGGCTCGACGGCGCCCCCTGGAACGGGGTCCGAAAACTTGGTCCATAAATCAAACATGCTTGCATATAATAATATGAAACTTGGTACACATATAGATCTCATCATTTCATATATCCTTCATACTTTTACTTTTTACCTCAGCCCAACAGGAAATCGTCTATTTAGGGTTGTTTGGAAAACGCATGCAATGGAATTTGAAATACTCCTCCTAGAGAATTCCACCAATCGCCATGAAACTCGGTCAGCATGAAATCAAGACATTGAGGATGAAAAATTGCCGGCGGATTTTTGATATGTCGAACGGTTTGGCCGTGGCGAGGAAACGAAATGATGGCGCGAAAAGAGAAACAGGAAGTGTGTTATAACTTCTGCATACATTAATTGATCTAGATGAAACTTCAGCAGTGTGTTCGCTGTAAGAGGCCGATCGCATGGATGTGACTATTGTGAGTCAAAGTTATAGCGCCACCAACTGGCAGAAGGAAGTGTGTCACTTTCAAAATGCTTTGAAATCACCCTCTTATTTTTACCCGATTTACTTAAAACTTTTGGTGTGTAATGTAAACACACGGCAGATGTAGACATGTGAAAGGATTATTGATATCTTCAATACTGTTGCCGCGGCAACGCTTCAAACTCGAATATTCTTTTTTGATGCTTTTGAGTCTCTTAGCATACTTGAAATTGCATGAAACTCGACAGACACATCACATTTATTAGCCAGTAGACATGTGCAAAGTTTCAGAAATGGGCGTGGTGCAGGGGCTCAGTAGTGCCACCTTTTGACAAAAGTGGGGGGGTTGCTTTACACTTTGACCCACAGTCACAAAACTCAGTAATTATATTGTTCTCATCGAGCCGGACAACTTTCTAATTTACAGTCATTAGCTCAGACCAACAGAAAGTCAGATATTTTGGTTTGAATGTGGATGTTTTGGAGAATTTTCTCTGCCTCTCCCACTGACCCTACGTCTCACTGTGACTGGGGGGAAGGGGATGATTTGGCTGTTGAGTGAGAATGCTTTTATTTTTGTTTTTCAAGGTTTTGGGGCCCTTAACGTGCTCGAAAACTCTTGAAACTTTGCACACGGGTCAGAACCCGCGGCCGTCAGGGTCGGGCTGAAGATGGTACCCGGGCATGGCAGGGGGGCTCGACAGCGCCCCCTGGAATGGGATTCGAACACTTGTCCATATATCAAACATGCTTGCATGTAATAATATGAAACTCGGTACACTTGTAGATCTCATCGGGCCGAACAACTTTCGTGCTCTAAGTTTTACGCCAGCCCAACAGGAAGTCGGCTATTATGGGTTGTTTGGAAACACGTGCTCTGGAGTTATATATTTTCCTCCTAGAGAATGAATCCAATCGCCACCAAACTCGGTCGGCATGAAGTCAAGACATTGAGGATGCTACATTCCGGACGGATTTTTGATATCTTGAACGGTTTGGCCGTGGCGAGGAAATTTATTTAGGACTAAAAATGGACACATAAAGTGTGTTATAACTTAGTTAGTTCTATCTACAGTTACAAAACTCGGCGTGTATATTGTTCTCCTCAAGCCGAACAACTTTCTAATTTACAGTCATTAGCTCCGACCAACAGAAAGTCAGATATTGTGGTTTGAATGTGGATTTCTTTACATTTTTCTCTCTCTGACTGACAGAGTGACCGCTCCCATTCTATGTTTTTCTCTCTCTCTGTCTCTCTCTGACAACGTGCCCCCTGCCAATTCTCTGTGTGTGGGGAGTGGAGGGGAGGGGGAGGGAGCCGGTCAACTTTCCAATTTACAGTCATTAGCTCAGACCAACAGAAGGTCAGATAGTTTGGTTTGAATGTGGAACACATTGCAAATGAATATTTGAAGCTCCAAAAAGCACATAAACGGAGCATAAAAGCAAGGAAGTGTGTTATAACTTCTGCATACATTAACTGATCTCGATGAAACTTCAGCAGTGTGTCACATGGATGTGACAATTGTGAGTCAAAGTTATAGCGCCACCAACTGGCAGAAGGAAGTGTGTCACTTTCAAAATGCTTTGAAATCACCCCTTATGTCTCAATTGAACAAACAGTTGATAAAGAAATCGGGTATCAATATATTGAATTATGAATTATTGCAGTGATCAACTGTGATGTCCGGTTAAGATGAAAATAAACTATTGCTCTGTCTAAGCGATTATCTTTCTGAAACACGTCACAAAAACTTACAGAAACGGATAACATGATGTTGGAAATATACACTTATCAGAATAGTTATATTAAACTTGTCTATTTCAGTTAAAGCCATTTAAGTTATAAAGCTGTCTCATATGTAATTTCTCCTTTAATTCTATAATATAACCACTAGGTGGAGTTCTAAGCCTATTTTCTGTATTCTCGTTGTTTTAACGTATGAATAAGACTTACATGTTGTTGAGAACGCAGTAAAGTGTGACGCATATTTCGTTCTGTGAGTTTTATGAGTACTCCGAGTCTTTATTAAAACCAACACATGAAACATATGTCTAAAGAAAGTAGGGATGGGCTGATCGATGCAAACGTATCAAAACTTCCGAGAATGATGATCAAATTTCAAAATGCTTTGAAATCACTCTTATTTTTATTGTAAATCTGTGATAAAACATCGATGCTTGTGTTTTACATTTTTAAGAAAACAAAAAAAAATGGCAGCAAACAACCACTTTTATAATTATTGTTTTGCGATCTTTGCGATTGATTTTCTTTCTGATTAATTTTCTGATAAATCTACCATTTGTTGTTGAAATGACGTAGTTCCAACGGGAGCGCGAAGTGGAGGGCGGGTCCACCTTCTTCATGTAGCCAATCAGATGAGCTAATCGCTAACTCTCGATTTACTCTTATCTGATTGGTTTAAAACACGCCAGTCACCAGAACACATCTTTAACATAATTTGGCTCAGACCCGTTCTCGTTGCTGCAATGGTACTTTTAATAATGCACACATGCATGTTAAATAATAAATAAATAAAAGAACAAATGAATAAATAAATGAATAAATAAACCATGATTACTTAAGGTTACAAATACACACACACACACACTCCATCATTGCAATCTTGACATCGCAGCCTGTTCATTATAGCCGCAATAAAATATAATAATAAAATAGTAAACCTAACATATAAAAATTACTCTGTTTAAATTAGGGCTGGGCGATAAAACGATCTCGATATGGCATCGCGATAATATTTATTTAGACTACGATGATAAACTTTTGACATGTTTACTCGATATGGATAGACCTAACAGCCTATTACAAAGCAGAAATAAACGGACAACAGCCAGTCAGAACGCAGATTTTGGCTTGTGAGTCTAAGTACACGCCCATTTGCTAGCAGAGCACTGTTTGAGCTACCGGCAGTGAAGAAAGTGAGTGTAAAGAAAAAATGAGTGGAAACGACAAACTCGAACTATCTTCCAAAGCTGAGGAAATTGTTGACAAAAAAGGTAACAAGACGTCAATTATATGGAAGTGGTTTGGATATCTGAAAAGCGACGACGCGCAAATAAAGACGGTCTCGCGAAATATGCCGTCGGTCGGTGATAACCAAGACGGGAAACACAACAAATAAAACCTTTTCGGTCACCTGAAAAGGTACCATCCCAGCGACCACACCGAGAGTATGAAAATGCGGGCCCATGTTAATGTTACTCCGTCCAAAAGTTTTGCAGACTAGTCTTTCTGGCAAAAAACCTATAATAGGGTAATTAGGGTTACATGAGCACTACCTAAAAGGTGTAGCATAGTGACTGGTTTACAATGTTTACATTTTGCACTTTTTACTCAGATTGTTACCTCTAAAACATTTGAGATATTTAAAACCAGTACACAATTAATATTTTATTTATCTGACAGTTAAGTACTTAAATCTGCCAGGGACTTTGTGGTTCATTTGTTTACATTTGTTGTCTTGGTTGTACCTCTGCAAACATTTTGAAATGTTTGCTGCCCTGCCAAAGAAATTTGATGTGATAGTACTGTAGTCACAGCTTTTAGTTTGATATTTTATAATAAGTTACAAGGCAAGCTAACTTGCATTGTTTTGTCAAGGCAGATAAAGCATGTTTGCTAAAAGTAAAATGTTAACATTTAGATTTAAAGTTTATCAATATTCTTTTATAACAAAATATATTCTCAACCAATCCATGTTTGCACAGTTAAATGTTTGCATTGTTATTTATTTATGTTAATAAACTATATAGTTCAACTATTGAACCTTCTGGTTTCTTCAGGCATCATTATCAGTATACTTTTCAAACGGGCAGCATTATTAAATTATATATCGTAACAAATATCGATATCGATCAATATGGAAAAAAATATTGTGATAATATATTTTGCCATATCGCCCAGCCCTAGTTTAAATAGTCAGTAGTACAATTAGTATCATTCACAGTAAGCACCGCTCCACTGTGAAGTTTCCAAGCATATTTTTACGCATGTAAAGAGGATGATTTTCTACGTCGGTATTGGAGCGTGAGTAAAGTACAAAGCCTATAATAAAGAATAGTTTAGCATCCAAATACATCGCAAATGTAAAAACATTTTGATTCTAAAGAGAGCGTTTTTTTATTCGTGTTCTGTTCTGAATATCATTCAATTTCAAGGATTTGTTGTGGAATGTTTTGAGAGTATCATCAAATAAGAATAATTCTCTCGTTTTAGTGATTCCCTAGTTATTTTTTTATTTTTTTTCATTGTTCTAATCAGGTAAGGCAAGTAATATTCTCTGTGTCTTTTATATAAATAAACCAAAACAAAAAAGTTTGAGAACCACTGCTTTATGGCACGTTTTGGATTGTGGTCAGCACAGAAAACAGCACACGATTCTTGAATGGTTTGAAAGTTATATTGAAATGCTTACAAAGGAATGGATAAGAGGAATCGACATTTTTATTTAAAAACAAGTCATCTGAAACCTGACATCAAGTAAGGTGAGGAACAACGAATTTCACACACTTGGAAAATGCTTTTTATTTGAATGAGTGAACGTGGCTCTTAAAAGAGCCATTGTTGCTGCCCTTAAAAGGACATTTGTTGCTTCATCTTCTGAGTTCCACCTGCAGAGCTTCTCGGAGGTTGCTCGGCAGAAGCTGGTTTCCCTCTGGTCTCAGGTGGACTCCGTCTCTGCACAGATGGAACAAGCCGATGTTTCTGTGGTGAATGCAGCGCATCTGCCTCTCTGCCAAGAAGCCAGACATGGCGCCGTTGATCCACCGCCGGCTTCGTTCAGTGCCATAGCCAGTCCTGCCAGTCTGTCCTCTCCAATTTAGATGGGGTAAAATGCCAGAAAACACCATCCTGGTTCTGGGAAACATTTGTAAGACTTTGGTCAGGTCACTCTTTATTTCCCGAAGAAAATCGAGGCGGTTGCGGCCCACCCGACACAAACTGTTCCCTCCCAGGTGAATAATGAGAATATCTGGAGCTGTAGCTTTGGCCCTGAGAGAGCGCAGAGCTGGAAACAGCTGCTCCCAGAGTCTGCCTCCTCTGCCGTCCCAGGTGATCTCACACTGAAGACCGAGGTTTCCGTCCAGGCGCTGCTCACAGAAGCGAGTATGCAGTGTGCGGATGATGGAACTGCCGACGATCCAAACATGTGAAGCCATCTCAAAGACGAGTGAGGGAATGTGATTTACAACCGGTATTTATGAGTGTTGCACGTTTGGTTCCTAAAGGTGTTACAGGCCCCACCCATTTCCAGATTCAATAATCGGCTCGTTCTTACATAGTAGAGCATGTTCGCACATGCGCAGTCTTCAAAAACGGTGCTTTAAATCTCTTGACAAACTAAAAAACATAAATAACATTTGTATGTGTTCTAAACAAAAGACACAGGTTGTACTGAATGTCAGCTTGTTTATTTGGCTCAAGATAAGGATTTATTAAGTCCACATGTCATGCAAACAAGAAATGCTTCTAACTAGGTCGAGAGCTGTCGTTGCGAATGTTCGTTGGAGCTCTACAGCACACATCTTCTCGACAGTCAAAGCGAGGTTACGTTATTGCCCATCGTGCACAGAAACCCTAAAGGCACAGGGGTGGCGGTGCCGCCGGCTTGGGCCCGCCATCGCTGCTTGCAGCTATATTTATTATTATTATTATTTTTTTTACGACTTACGGGGCACTTTTGGGGCTCTTAACATGCTCAAAAACTCTTGAAACTTTGCACACGGGTCAGAACCTGCGGTCATTAGGGCCGGGCTGAAGCTGGTACCCGGGCGTGGCAGGGGGGCTCGACAGCGCCCCCTGGAACAGGGTCCGAAAACTTGGTCTATAACTCAAACACGCTTGCATGTAATAATATGAAACTGGGTACACATATAGATCTCATCGTTTCATATATCCTTCATACTTTTACTTTTTACCCCAGACCAACAGGAAATCGTCTATTTAGGGTTGTTTGAAAACGCACGCAATGGAATTTGGAATACTCCTCCCAGAGAATTCCACCAATCGCCACCAAACTCGGTCAGCATGATGTCAAGACATTGAGCATGAAAAATTGCCGGCAGATTTTTGATATCTCTAACGGTTTGGCCGTGGCGAGGAAACGAAATGATGGCGAGAAACGAGAAACAGTCAGAGTGTTATAACTTCTGCATACATTAATTGAGCTCGATGAAACTTCAGCGGTGTGTTCGCTGTAAGAGGCCGATCGCATGGATGTGACTATTGTGAGTCAAAGTAATAGCGCCACCAACTGGCAGAAGGAAGTGTGTCACTTTCAAAATGCTTTAAAATCACCCACTTATTGTTACACGATTTACTTCAAACTTTATGTGTATAATGTAAACACCCGGCAGATGTAGACGTGTGAAAGGATTATTGATATCTTAAATACTGTTGTTGTGGCAGCTCTTCAAACTTGAATTTTCTTTTTTGATGCCTGGTGCAGGGGCTCAGTAGCGCCACCTTCAGACAAATGTGGGGTATTGGTTTCATACTTTGACCTAGAGTCAGATTTTTGGTTTGAATGTGGAACACATTGCAAATGAACTTTGAAGCTCCAAAAAGCACACAAAGGAAGCATAAAAGCAAGGAAGTGTGTTATAACTTTTGCATATATTAACTGAGCTCGATGAAACTTCAGCAGTGTGTCACATGGATGTGACTACTGTGAGTCAAAGTTATAGCGCCACCAACTGGCAGAAGGAAGTGTGTCACTTTCAAAATGCTTTGAAATCACCCCCTTATGTCTCAATTGAACAAACAGTTGATAAAGAAATCGGGTATCAATATATTGAATTATGAATTATTGCAGTGATCAACTTTAATGTCCGGTTAAGATGAAAATAAACTATTGCTCTGTCTAAGCCATTATCTTTCTGAAACACGTCACAAAAACTTACAGAAACTGATAACACAAACATGATGTTGGAAATATACACTTATCAGAATAGTTATATTAAACTTTAGTCTATTTCAGTTAAAGCCATTTCAGTTATAAAGCTGTCTCATGTAATGTCTCCTTTAATTCTATAATATAACCACTAGGTGGAGTTCTAAGCCTATTTTCTGTATTCTCGTTGTTTTAACGTATGAAGAAGACTTGTACATGTTGTTGATAACGCAGTAAAGTGTGACGATATTTCGCTCTGTGAGTTTTATGAGTACTCCGAGTCTTTATTAAAACCAACACATGAAACATATGTCTAAAGAAAGTAGGGATGGGCTGATCGATCCGAACGTATCAAAACGTCCGAGAATGATGATCAAATTTCAAAATGCTTTGAAATCACACTCTTATTTTTATTGTAAACCGGTGATAAAACATATATGCTTGTGTTTTACATTATTAAGAAAACAAAAAAAAATGGCAGCAAACAACCACTTTTATAATTATTGTTTTGCGATCTTTGCGATTGATTTTCTTTCTAATTAATTTTCTGATAAATCTACCATTTGTTGTTGAAATGACGTAGTTCCAACGGGAGTGCGAAGTGGAGGGCGGGTCCACCTTCTTCATGTAGCCAATCAGATTAGCTAATCGCTAACTCTCGATTTACTCTTATCTGATTGGTTTAAAAACACGCCAGTCACCAGAACACATCTTTAACATAATTTGGCTCAGACCCGTTCTCGTTGCTGCAATGGTACTTTTAATAATGCACACATGCATGTTAAATAATAAATAAATAAAAGAACAAATGAATAAATAAATGAATAAATAAACCATGATTACTTAAGGTTACAAATACACACACACACACACTCCATCATTGCAATCTTGACATCGCAGCCTGTTCATTATATCCGCAATAAAATATAATAATAAAATAGTAAACCTAACATATAAAAATTACTCTGTTTAAATTAGGGCTGGCGATAAAACGATCTCGATATGGCATCGCGATAATATTTATTTAGACTACGATGATAAACTTTTGACATGTTTACTCGATATGGATAGACCTAACAGCCTATTACAAAGCAGAAATAAACGGACAACAGCCAGTCAGAACGCAGATTTTGGCTTGTGCGTCTAAGTACACGCCCATTTGCTAGCAGAGCACTGTTTGAGCTACCGGCAGTGAAGAAAGTGAGTGTAAAGAAAAAATGAGTGGAAACGACGAACTCGAACCATCTTCCAAAGCTGAGGAAATTGTTGACAAAAAAGGTAACAAGACGCCAATTATATGGAAGTGGTTTGGATATCTGAAAAGCGACGACGCGCAAATAAAGACGGTCTCGCGAAATATGCCGTCGGTCGGTGATAACCAAGACGGGAAACACAAATAAAACCTTTTCGGTCACTTGAAAAGGTACCATCCCAGCGACCACACCGAGAGTATGAAAATGCGGGCCCATGTTAATGTTACTCCGTCCAAAAGTTTTGCAGACTAGTCTTTCTGGCAAAAAACCTATAATAGGGTAATTAGGGTTACATGAGCGCTACCTAAAAGGTGTAGCATAGTGACTGGTTTACAATGTTTACATTTTGCACTTTTTACTCAGATTGCTACCTCTAAAACATTTGAGATATTTAAAACCAGTACACAATTAATATTTTATTAATCTGACAGTTAAGTACTTAAATCTGCCAGGGACTTTGTGGTTCACTTGTTTACATTTGTTGTCTTGGTTGTACCTCTGCAAACATTTTGAAATGTTTGCTGCCCTGCCAAAGAAATTTGATGTGATAGTACTGTAGTCACAGCTTTTAGTTTGATATTTTATAATCAGTTACAAGGCAAGCTAACTTGCATTGTTTTGTCAAGGCAGATAAAGCATGTTTGCTAAAAGTAAAATGTTAACATTTAGATTTAAAGTTTATCAATATTCTTTTATAACAAAATATATTCTCAACCAATCCATGTTTGCACAGTTAAATGTTTGCATTGTTATTTATTTATGTTAATAAACTATATAGTTCAACTATTGAACCTTCTGGTTTCTTCAGGCATCATTATCAGTATACTTTTCAAACGGGCAGCATTATTAAATTATATATCGTAACAAATATCGATATCGATCAATATGGAAAAAAATATCGTGATAATATATTTTGCCATATCGCCCAGCCCTAGTTTAAATAGTCAGTAGTACAATTCGTATCATTCACAGTAAGCACCGCTCCACTGTGATGTTTCTAAGCATATTTTTACGCATGTAAAGCGGATGATTTTCTACGTCGGTATTGGAGCGTGAGTAAAGTACAAAGCCTATAATAAAGAATAGTTTAGCATCCAAATACATCGCAAATGTAAAAACATTTTGATTGTAAAGAGAGCTGTTTTTTATTCGTGTTCTGTTCTGAATATCATTCAATTTCAAGGATTTGTTGTGGAATGTTTTGAGAGTATCATCAAATAAGAATAATTCTCTCGTTTTAGTGATTCCCTAGTTATTTTTTTTATAATTCTAATCAGGTAAGGCAAGTAATATTCTCTGTGTCTTTATATAAATAAACCAAAACAAAAAAGTTTGAGCACCGCTGCTTTATGGCACGCTTTGGATTGTGGTCAGCACAGAAAACAGCGCATCGATTCTTAAATGGTTTGAAAGTTATATTGAAATGCTTACAAAGGAATGGATAAGAGGAATCGACATTTTTATTTAAAAACAAGTCATCTGAAACCTGACATCAAGTAAGGTGAGGAACAACGAATTTCACACACTTGGAAAATGCTTTTATTTGAATGAGTGAATGTGGCTCTTAAAAGAGCCATTGTTGCTGCCCTTAAAAGGACATTTGTTGCTTCATCTTCTGAGTTCCACCTGCAGAGCTTCTCGGAGGTTGCTCGGCAGAAGCTGGTTTCCCTCTGGTCTCAGGTGGACTCCGCCTCTGCACAGATGGAACAAGCCTGATGTTTCTGTGGTGAATGCAGTGCATCTGCCTCTCTGCCAAGAAGCCAGACATGGCGCCGTTGATCCACCGCCGGCTTCGCTCAATGCCATAGCCAGTCCTGCCATTCTGTCCTCTCCAATTTAGACGGGGTAAAATGCCAGAAAACACCAGCCTGGTTCTGGGAAACATTTGTAAGACTTCGGTCAGGTCACTCTTTATTTCCCGAAGAAAATCGAGGCGGTTGCGCCCACCCGACACAAACTGTTCCCTCCCAGGTGAATAATGAGAATATCTGGAGCTGTAGCTTTGGCCCTGAGAGAGCGCAGAGCTGGAAACAGCTGCTCCCAGAGTCTGCCTCCTCTGCCGTCCCAGGTGATCTCACACTGAAGACCGAGGTTTCCGTCCAGGCGCTGCTCACAGAAGCGAGTATGCAGTGTGCGGATGATGGAACTGCCGACGATCCAAACACGTGAAGCCATCTCAAAGACGAGTGAGGGAATGTGATTTACAACCGGTATTTATGAGTGTTGCACGTTTGGTTCCTAAAGGTGTTACAGGCCCCACCCATTTCCAGATTCAATAATCGGCTCGTTCTTACATAGTAGAGCACGTTCGCACATGCGCAGTCTTCAAAAACGGTGCTTTATTTATTTATGTACCGTACAAAAACGGTACATAAATAACATTTGTATGTGTTCTAAACAAAAGACACAGGTTGTACTGAATGTCAGCTTGTTTATTTGGCTCAAGATAAGGATTTATTAAGTCCACATGTCATGCAAACAAGAAATGCTTCTAACTAGGTCGAGAGCTGTCGTTGCGAATGTTCATTGGAGCTCTACAGCACACATCTTCTTCTCGACAGTCAAAGCGAGGTTACGTTATTGCCCATCGTGCACAGCAACCCTAAAGGCACGGGGGTGGCGGTGCCACCGGCTTGGGCCCGTCATCGCTGCTCGCAGCTTTAATTAGGGCCCAAGCCTTGAAAAGGCAAGGCCCTATTGTTTTCGTTAGAATTATTATTATTATTATTATTATTATTATTATTTTTTTACGACTATTGGGGCACTTTTGGGGCTCTTAACGTGCTCAAAAACTCTCTAAACTTTGCACACTGGTCAGAACCCGCGGCCATTAGGGCCGGGCTGAAGCTGGTACCCGGGTGTGGCAGGGGGGCTCGACAGCGCCCCCTGGAACATGGTCTGAAAACGTGGTCCATAAATCAAACACGCTTGCATGTAATAATATGAAACTTGGTACACATATAGATCTCATCGTTTCATATATCCTTCATACTTTTACTTTTTACCTCAGCCCAACAGGAAATCGTCTATTTAGGGTTTTTGGAAAACGCATGCAATGGAATGTGAAATACTCCTGCAAGAGAATTCCACCAATCGCCACGAAACTCGGTCAGCATGAAGTCAAGACATTGAGGATGAAAAATTGGTCAGCGGATTTTTGATATCTCGAACGGTTTGGCCGTGGCGAGGAAACGAAATGATGGCGAGAAAAGAGAAACAGGAAGTGTGTTATAACTTCTGCATACATTAATTGATCTCGATGAAACTTCAGCAGTGTGTTCGCTGTAAGAGGCCGATCGCATGGATGTGAATATTGTGAGTCAAAGTTATAGCGCCACCAACTGGCAGAATGAAGTGTGTCACTTTCAAAATGCTTTGAAATCACACTCTTATTTTTACCCGATTTACTTAAAACTTTAGGTGTATAATGTAAACACACGGTAGATGTAGACATGTGAAAGGATTATTGATATCTTCGATACTGTCGCCGCGGCAACGCTTCAAACTTGAATATTCTTTTTGATGCTTTTGAGACTCTTAGCATACTTGAAATTGCATGAAACTCAACAGACACATCACATTTATTAGCCAGTAGACATGTGCAAAGTTTCAGAAACGGGCGTGGTGCAGGGGCTCAGTAGCGCCACCTTTTGACAAAAGTGGGGGTTGCTTTACACTTTGACCCACAGTCACAAAACTCAGTAATTATATTGTTCTCATCGAGCCGGACAACTTTCTAATTTACAGTCATTAGCTCAGACCAACAGAAAGTCAGCTATTTTGTTTTGAATGTGGATGTTTTGGAGAATTTTCTCTCCCTCTCTCACTGACCCTACGTCTCTCTGTGTCTGTGGGGAGGGTGCTGATTTTGCTGAAGAGTGAAAATGCTTTTATTTTTGTTTTTCAAGGTTTTGGGGCCCTTAACGTGCTCGAAAACTCTTGAAACTTTGCACACGGGTCGGAACCCGCGGCCATCAGGGTCGGACCGAAGATGGTACCCGGGCGTGGCAGGGGGGCTCGACAGCGCCCCCTGGAATGGGATTCGAACACTTGTCCATATATCAAACATGCTTGCATGTAATGATATGAAACTCGGTACACTTGTAGATCTCATCGGGCCGAACAACTTTCGTGCTCTAAGTTTTATGCCAGCCCAACAGGAAGTCGGCTATTATGGGTTGTTTGGAAACACATGCTCTGGAATTATATATATTCCTCCTAGAGAATGGATCCAATCGCCACCAAACTCGGTCGGCATGAAATCAAGACATTAAGGATGCTACATTCCGGACGGATTTTTGATATCTCGAACGGTTTGGCCTTGGCGAGGAAATTGATTTAGGACTAAAAATGGACACATGAAGTGTGTTATAACTTAGTTAGTTCTATCTACAGTTACAAAACTCGGCGTGTATATTGTTCTCATCAAGCTCGAACAACTTTCTAATTTACAGTCATTAGCTCCGACCAACAGAAAGTCAGATATTGTGGTTTGAATGTGGATTTCTTTACATTTTTCTCTCTCTGAGTGACCCCTCCCGTTCAGTGTTTTTTCTCTCTGTGTCTCTCTGACAGACAGAATGGCCCTGCCAAATTTTTTGTGTGTGTGTGTGTGGGGGAGGGAGGGGGTTCTCTGTTGGGTGAGATTTGCTTTTTGATTGTTTGATTGTTTTTCAAGGTTTCTGGGACTTTTGGGGCCCTTAACGTGCTCGAAAACTCTTGAAACTTTGCACAAGGGTCAGAACCCACGGCCATCAGGGCCGGGCTGAAGCTGGTACCGGGTGTGGCAGGGGGCTCGACAGCGACACCTGGAATGGGATTCGAACACTTGTCCATATATCAAACATGCTTGCATGTAATAATATGAAACTCGGTACACTTCTAGATCTCATCGGGCCGAACAACTTTCGTGCTCTAAGTTTTACGCCAGCCCAACAGGAAGTCGGCTATTATGGGTTGTTTGGAAACACATGCTCTGGATTTATATATATTCCTCATAGAGAATTAATCCAATCGCCACCAAACTCAGTCAGCATGAAGTCAAGACATTGAGGATGCTACATTGCGGATCGGATGTTTGATATCTCGAATGTTTTGGCCGTGGCGAGGAAAAGAATTTATGACTAAAAAGGACACAAAGTGTGTTATAACTTAGTTAGTTCTATCTACAGTTACAAAACTCGGCGTGTATATTGTTCTCGCCGAGCTGAACAACTTTCTAATTTACAGTCATTAGCTCCGACCAACAGACAGTCAGATATTTTGGTTTGAATGTGGAACACATAGCAAATGAACTTTGAAGCTCCAAAAAGCACATAAAGGTAGCATTAAAGCAAGGAAGTGTGTTATAACTTCTGCATACATTAACTGATCTCGATGAAACTTCAGCAGTGTGTCACATGGATGTGACTATTGTGAGTCAAAGTTATAGCGCCACCAACTGGCAGAAGGAAGTGTGTCACTTTCAAAAAGCTTTGAAATCACCTTCTTATTTCTCAAGTGAACAAACAGACCAACAGAAAGTCAGATATTTTGGTTTGAATGTGGAACACATTGCAAATGAACTTTGAAGCTCCAAAAAGCACATAAAGGCAGCATAAAAGCAAGGAAGTGTGTTATAACTTCTGCATACATTAACTGATCTCGATGAAACTTCAGCACTGCGTAAATTATAATTACATTAATAAACCTGTTCAGAGACCTCCGGATAAATACTGGCCTTCTGGATTAACACGTTTAAGTGCTGCAAAAGATATTGACCTATGACATCAAAAATTATTCTACATTTGAATTACCTCATAGATGTGACTATTGTGGTTCACGGTCATAGGCCCTGTCCCAAATGGCACACTTCATATGAATTTTCAGTCTTGTGTACTTATTTCGTGTGTCCATTAACGATGCTCACGCATACTTTGTGGTTGATATGTGCCCTCCATGCGCACTTTTGCAGAGCCCACGCTGATGCGAGCTCTACAGCACACGTCTTCTCGACGGTCAAAGCGAGGTTACGTTATTGCCCATCGTGCACAGCGACCCTAAAGGCACGGGGTGGCGGTGCCACCGGCTTAGGCTCGCCATCGCTGCTTGCAGCTATATTTATTATTATTTTTTTACGACTTACGGGCACTTTTGGGGCTCTTAACATGCTCAAAAACTCTTGAAACTTTGCACACGGGTCAGAACCTGCGGTCATTAGGGCCGGGCTGAAGCTGGTACCCGGCGTGGCAGGGGTCTCGACAGCGCCCCTGGAACAGGGTCCGAAAACTTGGTCTATAACTCAAACACGCTTGCATGTAATAATATGAAACTCGGTACACATATAGATCTCATCGTTTCATATATCTTTCATACTTTTACTTTTTACCCCAGACCAACAGGAAACCGTCTATTTAGGGTTGTTTGAAAAACGACGCTAATGGAATTTGGAATACTCCTCCCAGAGAATTCCACCAATCGCCACCAAACTCGGTCAGTATGATGTCAAGACATTGAGCATGAAAAATTGCCGGCAGAGTTTTGATATCTCTAACGGTTTGGCCGTGGCGAGGAAACGAAATGATGGCGAGAAACGAGAAACAGTCAGAGTGTTATAACTTCTGCATACATTAATTGATCTCGATGAAACTTCAGCGGTGTGTTCGCTGTAAGAGGCCGATCGCATGGATGTGACTATTGTGAGTCAAAGTTATAGCGCCACCAACTGGCAGAAGGAAGTGTGTCACTTTCAAAATGCTTTAAAATCACCCACTTATTGTTACACGATTTACTTCAAACTTTAGGTGTATAATGTAAACACACGGCAGATGTAGACGTGTGAAAGAATTATTGATATCTTAAATACTGCTGTCGCGCAGCTCTTCAAACTTGAATTTTCTTTTTGATGCCTGGTGCAGGGGCTCAGTAGCGCCACCTTCAGACAAAAGTGGGGTATTGATTTCATACTTTGACCTAGAGTCAGATATTTTGGTTTGAATGTGGAACACATTGCACAAGAACTTTGAAGCTCAAAAAAGCACATAAATGCAGCTTAAACAGCAAGGAAGTGTGTTATAACTTCTGCATACATTACTTGATCTCGATGAAACTTCAGCAGTTTCTTCACTGGAAGAGGCCGGTCGCGTGGATGTGACTATTGTGAGTCAAAGTTATAGCGCCACCAACTGGCAGAAGGAAGTGTGTCACTTTCAAAATGCTTTGAAATCACCCCTTATGTCTCAATTGAACAAACAGTTGATAAAGAAATCGGTATCAATATATTGAATTATGAATTAATGCAGTGATCAACTGTGATGTCCGGTTAAGATGAAAATAAACTATTACTCTGTCTAAGCGATTATCTTTCTGAAACACGCCACAAAAACTTACAGAAACGGATAACACAAACATGATGTTGGAAATATACACTTATCAGAATAGTTATATTAAACTTGTCTATTTCAGTTAAAGCCATTTCAGTTATAAAGCTGTCTCATATGTAATTTCTCCTTTAATTCTATAATATAACCACTAGGTGGAGGTCTAAGCACATTTTCTGTATTCTCGTTGTTTTAACGTAAGAAGAAGACTTGTACGTGTTGACTGTTGAGAACGGTGTTTGGAGTTTTTAAAAGACGCGGACCAGACGGAAAAACAAGACATACTGCATCATTATGCTCAATATTTTAACGAGGGCCACTCGTGACGCTGTACACGGTGTAAACATCAGCTTGAGGACTCTTAAAAATGTATATAGGTCTCAGTTCTGGATGGAGTTATTTGCAGACCTTAGAGATGCTGGATACTTCAACGGGAGTCGTGAGCGCCATTGCTTTGGTGATGTTACTCAGAACAGGGTTTCCGAGGGTCTTAAAAAGTCTTAAAAAGTCTAAAATTTCAAAATCACAATTTAAGGCCTTAAAAGTCTTAAATTTGCTGAAGTATTGTGTTCTAGGTCTTAAATAATTTTTAACAGGTCTTAATTTTCCTACGTCCATGTAAATCTCATTTAAATGCTCCCAGCAGCTTTGGAATGTTTTTTTTTTTTAATTCCGTGGTGTTGTAGTTTCTTATTTCGCTAGTCCAAATATAATTCGCTGTATTATGACTACAAAATAGACCAACATGCAACAGCCAATCAGCTTTGAGCTTTCGTGTTATTGGCGCGAGTCTCTCGGATAACCACAGAAAGACGTTAAACGGATTTTATTCAGCTATGAGGAAGTGCAAGTTTAGCGATACTTGGCTTGAAAAATCTGAATTTCGTGCTTGGTTAAAGCCAGTTGCAAATAACGCATTTGAAGCCTACTGCTTATGCAAGAAAGCTATTAAATTGGGAATGTTGGGTGTACGGCGCTGGAGTCTCATTCAAAAAGTGAAAAACATCTAACTGCTGTGAAGGGTCTCCAGCAAACGACAGCCATCAGCCATTACGCTTTGGAATAGCGGATGATGACTAATTTCCAAAATCACGGCACCGTTCGTGCTGATGTTCGACGAAAGTCTTAATCGCACCACCAAAACGAAACAGCTGGACCTGCACGCACGCTTTTGGGAGGGCGGGCAGGTGCAGTCAAGATACCTGGGATCCCAGTTCATGGGTCATGCAACTGCCGAGGACTTAATGAAACATGTGAAAGTAAGTAAATGTTTTATTTTAGCAAATACATAAATTTGAGCTAAAATTATTTTAGCTGTTACGACTTTGTTTATAGATTATTATTTTTTTCATTAGCAAAAGGGTGATTAGAGTGGTATTTTCTGTTGAGAACTCTGTTGCACCCTGTTGACTTAAATGGGGCGCGTTCTCTTGAATTGCTTAGTTACCAATGATCGCTGCTAACTCGACAATCGACTACTGTGGACTTCGACCGAAAACAGGAAGGCCCTGTCCCAATATGCACACTATGCTCTAAGGCCTTCCTCGAAGTGGACACTTGTTGAAAGTGCACTTAGCGGAGTAAGTGCTAAGGGCCCGGCTGTGAAAAGCAGAATTGGGACAGTTTTGCACACGTCACTATCTACGTCACTTCTGTTGTGATTAGGAGAGCAAACATAACGTGCAGGGTAGTCCGATAGACTTCTATATATCTCTGAACCGGAGCCTGTAGCGTTGAAATTTGACGTCTTGGGTAAGCTCACCGCAATGGTCTGCTGCGAATGGGTCGAGACTGCAATAAATAAAAAGGAATAGGCTACAATAAATGATCTATGGCAGGGCTAGTATAATGGTGGCCCCCAGATCATCTTTATCTGGCCCTCCAACAGTTTTTTTATGTTTAAAAACCCTCACAATCTGATATCAAAGTGCCCTCTCAGCAAAGGTTTAGCGCGTGCATAGGCATCCTTATTCATCGGTGAGTTTAACAACGCTCATTGTGGTGTACAACCCCATTCATCGGTGAGTTTAACAATGCTCAACTGCAGGTAAAGCGGCATTCAGAGGTGAGTTTAACCAAAACAACGCTAAACTGCATGTGGCTAATGTTTACACTCAGGGTACATTACGGCATGTTTTCCATAACGTTACGACGTTCTCAATATAATTCATAATCCCACGTTTATAATGAACAACGCGTTATGGTTATTGTGTTATTAAAAACTGTGTACGCAGGTGTTACAGTTAACATGGTAACACTAAGTTACACCTGGTTTACTTGTATGTTACTGATTAAGAAGTAATGTCAAAAAACAGTTATAACTGCATGAAGATGAATGGTAACACAATACTGGCAAAATACTGTTTACATCTTGCAAATGCATATGATTCAAGACTAGAATTCCCCCAGAACGGAGGGAGGGGCGGGTGACCAAACCTCATTATAATTTAAAGTCATATGCACTGAAACGGCGTGCTGAAAACGGAGCTGTTTTTGAGCAGTTAAAATTAGTGTTTTCTTAAAATACTAATGAGAATTTTTAATAAAAGTATATTACAAAGTTTTCATTTAGACCCTAAAGATTCATATTAACTTGTACAAAAATGGCATTATATGACCCCTTTAAGGTTACAAATACACACACACACACACTCCATCATTGCAATCTTGACATTGCAGCCTGTTCATTATAGCCGCAATAAAATATAATAATAAAATAGTAAACCTACCATATAAAAATTACTCTGTTTAAATAGTCAGTAGTACAATTCAGTATCATTCACAGTAAGCACCGCTCCACTGTGATGTTTCCAAGCATATTTTTGCGCATGTAAAGAGGATGATTTTCTACGTCGGTATTGGAGCGTGAGTAAAGTACAAAGCCTATAATAACTGGCAGAAGGCAGTAAGAGAAACAGGAAGTCTGTTATAACTTCTGCATACATTAATTGATCTCGACGAAACTTCAGCAGTGTGTTCGCTTTAAGAGGCCGATCGCATGGATGTTGCTATTGTGAGTCAGTTATAGCACCACCAACTGGCAGAAGGAAGTGTGTCACTTTCAAAATGCTTTTAAATCACCCCCTTATGTCTCAAGTGAACAAACAGACCAACAGAATGTCAGATATTTTGGTTTGAATGTGGATTTCTTGGAATTTGCACACATCTTCTCGACGGTCGAAGCGAGCTTACGTTATTGCCCGTCGTGCGCGGCGACCCTAAAGGCCCAGGGGTGGCGGTGCCACCGGCTTGGGCCCGTCATCGCTGCTCGCAGCTTTAATTTATAATATTTTTTAAGCAAATCTCATTTATGTTCACATTCCAGACTTTTGTTATTAATTTTATATGTTACTTTCTCCATTTGGTATATTTCCCAAATCCTTTCTCTCCATCTTTGTAATTGTGAA
>NW_026266375.1:0-31711 GCF_025860055.1 Xyrauchen texanus
CCTCCAAAGTGACTATAGGGTACTCAGTGGTGATCTACACTCATAATAAGATAATAGAGCTAATTGAAAATGGGAAATTTGTACTTACACAGGCAAGATGCTTAGCATATTCATCATTGCTGTCATACCCAGATGTAACTATAAAAAGATGTACTACTGTAAATCCACCAAATTATATTCCCTTGGAAGACGAAGGAACACCACATGATTGTGTGAAAAATTCATTACACACGTTTGAGACCTGACCTGGAGTCAACACCAATAGTTGAGGCAGAGGTAGAATACTTCGTTGATGGATCCTGTTTTAAGGACCACTTAGGATATCATGCTGGTTTTGCTGTGGTAAAAAAGCAGGGAGATACTTTTGTGCCAGTTGTGGTTCATCATTGTGAACAGCCATGCTCAGCACAACTGGCAGAATTAAAAGCACTGGCAAAAGCCTGTTTGCTTGCAAAAGATCAAAAATTATATACAGATTCTGCATATGCGCATGGAGTGTGTCATTTGTTAGGTGCAGTGTGGAAACAAAGAGGGTTCAAAAGAGTGATGGGACCCCAATCCAGCATAATGATCAGATAAGAGAAGCCTCAGGATCCAAAGTAGCAATAATGGCTCCACAAGTGATATTACAGGTCCAGCCAAATTTAGCAGATATAGCACAGATATCCAGTCCATCCACCATCCCCTGTCGCAGGAGGTGGTGGAGAGGGTAAATAGGAACTTAAAGGCAAAAATTTTGAAAATCTGCCAAGAAACAAGACTTAATTGGGTTGATGCTTCCATTGGCACTAATGAAATACCGCACGCAGACAAAAAAATTACTAATCTTTTATTTCGAGCCATTTAAAAAGGCCTCTCGTTCCAATTGTCTAATATTGTGGTCAAGCGTATTCATTTTCAACTTGTGTTTGTTTTTAAACTGGTATAAGATATGGATCACGCCTCTGATGTATGATTTTAAAAAAAGGCCTCCCAGGCCAACAAATGTATGCTGGGGATGCAACTGCGGGACACATGAAGAGAGTGTGTCCACTAAACCCTTGGCCACAGATGCACCAGGAGAACAGCACCAACTTAGCAAGCAAGGCCCACAGCAGCTGCAGCAGCAAAAGGCCCAAGGTCCACTTAATCCATGGCGTGGGCCACAACAGGGCTACTAGGGATGCCCAGAGAATCCTACGGGGCTTCCAATGATATCAACTGATGCTGATCAAGCACCTATAATGCATGTTAAAATAGAGTGCAAAGTAACATCCACCTTATATTAGACACTGGAGCCACATTCACGTGTATAAATCCAAATGATGTCTCTCACCTCCCCCATTCTGGCAAATATGTGAAGACAGTAGGATTCTCGGGACAAACGCAGTTGATTCCAATGACGGCTCCAGTGAACATAGAAGTAAAAGGCAAAGCAGTAAAAATTCCAATCTTAATATCAGAAAATACACCAGTGAACTTATTAGGAAGAGATGCTATATGCAAAATGAATTTACAAATATGGTGTACTCCAGAAGGAATCTACATTGATGATAGAGGGGTAAAACAAATGACAGTGACACAACAGCCAGAACCTCAATATCCACAAGCAAATGTATACTGGTTGGGAGATCTAGGACAAGAGGTGAAAGATACAATAGATAAGTGGGGAAAATACATTAGGGCTACAGTTAGGTGCCAGGAGCAGAACATCATTGTACGATGAAACAAGAAACACAAACTTGGAGAAAAAAGGGCTGGTAAATCAAAACAGCCAAAAATCTCGTTGACATCAAAATACATAATTGTAGCTGCACTTAAGGTAGAAAACAATGACTTTATAGACACATGGTTCCAGATACCAGAGTCTGTTCCACATGTAACACTCTATGTGAGCAAGGGCAGTGGAGCATAAAAAACTTAGGACAAATGATGAAAAGAGCAGAAAGGGTAAAGTGGAGAGGAACAGAAAATCCTCTTATCATGGAATCACCAGACAAAATGTACCTAAAAATATTATGTACTACGGAAATGGTAGGGACACCAAAAATAGTAGTCATTACCCCTGCAGAAAAGATAGATTAAAAAATAATAGAGCTAATGACAGAGATGGAAAAATTAGTAACCGCAGAACTGTGGTCACGGCATGACATCTGCTAATCCGATTCAAATAAAAATGAAACCCGGCCTCCACAAAAGCGGCAGTACCCACTGAAACCAGAAGCAGTGTTAGGCATTGGAAGTACTATCGATGGGTTGCTTTAGGCAGGAGTGTTAATTGAGACATCAAGCTGTTGAAATACACCTATACTACCAGAAGCAATGGCAAATAAGACAAAATGGTGATTAGTGCTTTATTTGAGGGCAGTTAATAAAGTAGTAGAGGATTGGCCTGGAGAAGTGCCCAATCCGCATACGCTGCTGACTAATGTTCCCTCTGCTGCTAATTATTTTACCGTGATTGACATCCGTGATTGTGCCTTTTTCAGTATTCCTTTAGCAGAAGAAAGCAGACAACTCTTTGCATTCACCTATCAAGGTAAACAATTCACATACACACGATTACCACAAGGGTTCAAGCATTCGCCTCATGTGTTCGACTAGGTATTAAAAGCAGACCTAGAAGATCTCAGAATTGACAGCACATTGATACAGTATGTGGATGATTTACTGATTTGATCACCAACGCTAGAGAATTGCCACCAGGACACAATCAGAATTCTTACTAAACTGGCTGAGGGGGGTCATAAAGTATCAAAAGACAAGTTACAGTACTGTTTACCCCAGGCAACGAACTATTGCGCATCAGACCAAAGCAGTATCGTCAAGTCAATTGGAGGGCATAATTAATGCGCCACAACCGCAAACAGTGGGACAAATGATGACCTTTTTAGGAATGACAGGATTTAGTTCAGACTGGATAGAAGACTATGCTATTAAAACGAACCCCTTGCGAGCACTGATGAAACAAACAAGACAGCAAAATCTTAGAAGTAAGCTGACTTGGGAGCGGATGCACTAGTAGCTTTTGAATCATTAAAGAAAGAACTGCAAACATGCACTAGCTAACCCAGATAACACTAAACTGTTTCATTTGTATGTAGCAGATAGAAAAAGTGGTTATGCATCAGCAGGTCTGATGCAGGAACTCTGTAGCGGAAGACCCACCGTGCTATCAAGGGTTAGATGAAGTTTATTTTGCTTATGAAAAAGTCTCCACAGTGACTATGGAGTACTCAGTGGAGACTGATGCCCAATCCAGCATAATGATCAGATAAGAGAAGCCTCAGGATCCAAAGTAGCAATAATGGCCCCACATGTTACAGGTCCAGCCAAATTTAGCAGATATAGCACGGATACAACTTCAAGCTGGTCAACCTGAGCTAACACAAGGGGCGACAAGGGACGTGAATGGAATATGGAGGTCACATGACGGACAAATTTTGGCTCCAGTAGTACTTCTTAATATGCTAATTTCTGATGCACATGGATTTGACCGTTGTGCAATAGCAAGGCTACTGGTCCCCATATTTACAGGCCTCTGTAGATGAATTCTTAGCAAACTGAGAAATTTGCGAAAAACGTATTGTCAGGAAAGGTACAACCGCTCCATTCTGACATATACCAGCGCCGGAGGGCCCATTCAAACATCTATGTGGACATGATAAGACCGATTCGAGGGAAAAGATACATGTTGGTCATAATAGACAGATTCATCAGATGGGTAGAAGCAGTGCCCTCAGCAGATCAGGGAGCGAAAAACAGTAATCAAATTCCTGACCAGAGAAGGATACCGAGGTTTGGAATACCATCGCAAATTAGCTCAGATAACGGATCAGCATTCATTCAGAGAGCAGTAAAACCAGTAATACAACAGCTAAGAATAAAACAACGGATAGGATGTGTCTACCATCCGCTGTCGCAGGCGGTAAATGGGAACTTAAAGGCAAAAATTGTGAAAATCTGCCAAGAAACAAGACTTAATTAGGTTGATGCGCTTCCACTGGCACTAATGAAATACAGCATGCAGAAAAACAGAATTACTAATCTTTTTTTTCGAGCCAGTTAAAAAGGCCTCTCTTTCCAATTGTCTAATTTTGTGGTCAAGCTCTTTCATTTTCAACTTGTGTTTGTTTGGTTTTAAACTGGTGTAAGATATGATCATGCCTCTGATGTATGCCTTAAAGGCCTCCCATCTGACAATAGCAGAGGTCTCATCCATATTTGTATTATCGGAATGAAATCTCCATCTAGCAGTGCCTTTTAATTAACCCCTGAGCTCTATATACAAGTGAAGTAGGCGAGTAGTCTGACAGTAGTATTCTGTTATAGTTACATTCTATCACAGAGGAGAACATAGAGCTGGAAATCAGGAAATAATCTATACGTATGACTTAAATCGGGGATAATAAGAGGAGAATTCTAGTTTATCTGAGTTTAATCTCCTCCAAGGCTCACGCAAGTTTAGATCATTCACATCTTCTTCCTACTTTGTATATTAGAGGAGTCCACCCCAGATGACCGGTCCAATTTAGAATCTAAAGTGCAATTGAAATCACCTGCTATAAGAGCCTTCCCTGGGAGAAAAGCAATCAATTGCTTAGAGTTGCTGACCATTTTCTTTGCCCTGCGGAAGATCCTCCCTTTAGTGTGGTCAGACAGCACCACTGTGGTAGCGTACATAAATCGGCAAGGAAGCGTACGCTCCCGCCACATGTTGCAACTCGCCCGTCCTCTCCTCTTTTGATGCCAGCAGCGACTCAGGTCAATGCGTGCCACTCACATCGCCGGCAATCTCAATGATAGCTGACACAACAACGCTTGCCCAGCGGAGAGTGGAGGCTTCACCCCCAGTCGGTCCAGCTGATTTGGGAACGGTTTTGCAAGTCCCAGGAAGACCGGTTTGCCTCCCGAGAGACCTCCCACTGCCCAATTAAGAATTGAATTAAGGTAAAGCTGTTTGAGCCTGAGATTTGTGCGAGGGTCTGGAGTGTCCATATTACACAGCCCACTATACGCATTAAAAGCTTGTGGTGACTTCCACCATTCAAACCAACATGTGTCAAGACTTTACTATAGACCTTCCTAGAATCACCCGAAGGTATGCCTGCTTTTGGATGTGATGACCTTCCTGTAGGGTCCCAGACATCGACATCTGCCTCGACAAATTTTTTATGGAGCTTGACTACAGCAATCTAACTTTCATAACAACTCACGGATCAGGCTACCCACTTCCAGATGCTGCGACTCTTAAGGGAGATGACGAAAATGATGTATCAAAAAGGCGGGTTGGTAGCATCTTGATAGCATTCCATAAGATATTTTGTGTTTCCCGGGTACATTTGTTTACCCCAACACATTTAGCTGATGGTTATCACGCGGATTCTTATACAATATTAAAATAATTTGTATTCAAACTGATGGTTCTGCTGGATTTACCTTGGAAAAATAAATTCTGCGCAATATAAAAAGTGCTGTGGTGCATGTATTGCGTGAATAGCGTCTCCACTTTAGAGTTTCCACTCTATCAATGAGGATTTTTATTTCCTGACAAAAAAGAATTCTCTTGTTTCCACCAGACTTATTCAAGGATTTATTTATTGATAATAAGCATATCCCCTCAAAATCAACGTAGAATACACAGCTATTGTTGAATAGGAACATAACCCCGTCATTCTTGAAATGTGTTTCTCTTATAAATATTCAGCAGGGCCAGTGTGGAGGCTAAAAAAATGAGTGTCCAAGAGTAAAGCTGTTTAAAGTTATACAACTTTACTCTCGAAAACTAATTTTTGCAAATTCATATCTCGTGCGAGTGACAATTTTCTACTAACGAATAAAGCAGACTCTATATCGCCATCATTACTATGGGAGACTTTAATATTTAGATTCCTCCGATAGTAGGGAATCTATTGTAATTGATGGTTTTATTATTATTATTATTATTATTATTATTATTATTATTATTAGATTCCTCCGTAGGAGGGAATCTATTGTAATTGATGGTTTTATTATTATTATTATTATTATTATTATTATTATTAGATTCAGCTCCGTAGCGATCGGAGTACTGTATTTGCCCCAGGGGCAAAAAGCGCCGAAAAATCCCATAGACTTAACATTGTGACAAACTTTGAGCGTCACAGCTCCGGCGAGGATTTCACAGAAGCGTGTGATTTGCCACATTTGAAGAGGCTGGCAGGCTCTGTAAGAGCATACCTCAATATGGGGTAAAAGTTGCACCCCTGGGGGCAGGAGCTGCCCAAAAATGCCCCAATTGACTTATAATGGTGTAGGACGGCCCATGAAATGAAAAGGCATAGGGATTTGTATTGAACATAGCTCTGGATCACAGTGTCATAGAGACCAGGGGGTGGGCTCATTTTACTCAGACGACCAATCAGTCTCTCAGGATCATTGTGAAGCTATCAAGCCACGCCCTAGCAACCATTAAGAGCACCTTAGCAACAAGTCCCATAGACTTCTATTGAAACAGATCAAAGGGATATCTCCGGATAGAAGTGTCATAGAAACACAAGGGTGGTCTCGTTTGACTCGGGACAGCAAACAGCCAATCATGCATCAAATCAACACTTCCTAGCCCCTCCCTAGCAACCATTGTCGAGCACCTTAACAACCAAAATCCATAGAGGGATATCTTCCATTCTGAATGTCACAGAGGCATGGGAGTTGGTTTATATCATTCATACTGACAAGCAGCCTTTGGAGATTCATGATTGGCAGCTGCCAAGCCACTCCCTAGCAACTAAACAGAGTACCCTAGCAACCGTTTAGCAGTAACTATATCTCTGCACCACAAAATCAGAGAGACTTCTGGGTTGATTTATTTCAATCAGGATGGCAAGGAGACTTGATTAGTATCACTATGGTAACTGCCTAGCAACCAGATGGGGTTACCCTAGCAACCGAGTAACAAATCACATATCTCTGCATCAGAAAAGCGTAGAGACTTCGGGTTGACTTATTTCAATCAGGATGGAAAGGACACTTCATTAGTATCACTATGGTAACTGCCTAGCAACCAGATGGGCTTACCCTAGCAACCGAGTAACAAATCACATATCTCTGCATCACAAAAACATAGAGACTTCCGGGTTGACTTATTTCAATCAGGATGGCAAGGACACTTCATTAGTATCACTATGGTAACTGCCTAGCAACCAGATGAGCTTACCCTAGCAACCGAGTAACAAATCACATATCTCTGCATCAGAAAAGCGTAGAGACTTCGGGTTGACTTATTTCAATCAGGATGGCAAGGACACTTGATTAGTATCACTATGGTATCTGCCTAGCAACCAGATGGGCTTACCCTAGCAACCGAGTAACAAATCACATATCTCTGCATCACAAAAACATAGAGACTTCGGGTTGACTTATTTCAATCAGGATGGCAAGGAGACTTGATAAGTATCACTATGTTAACTGCCTAGCAACCAGATGGGGTTACCCTAGCAACCGAGAAACAAATCACATATCTCGGCACCAGAAAAGAGTACAGACTTCCGGGTTGATTTATTTCAATCAGGATGGCAAGGACACTTGATTACTATCACTATGGTAACTGCCTAGCAACCAGATGGGGTTACCCTAGCAACCGAGAAACAAATCACATATCTCGGCACCAGAAAAGAGTACAGACTTCGGGTTGATTTATTTCAATCAGGATGGCAAGGACACTTGATTACTATCACTATGTTAACTGCCTAGCAACCAGATGGGGTTACCCTAGCAACCGAGAAACAAATCACATATCTCGGCACCAGAAAAGAGTACAGACTTCCGGGTTGATTTATTTCAATCAGGATGGCAAGGACACTTGATTACTATCACTATGGTAACTGCCTAGCAACCAGATGGGGTTACCCTAGCAACCGAGAAACAAATCACATATCTCGGCACCAGAAAAGAGTACAGACTTCGGGTTGATTTATTTCACTCAGCATCGCAAGGACACTTGATTACTATCACTATGGTAACTGCCTAGCAACCAGATGGGGTTACCCTAGCAACCGAGTAACAAATCACATATCTCTGCACCACAAAATAGTACTGACTTCGGGTTGATTTATTTCACTCAGGATCGCAAGGACACTTGATTACTATCACTATGGTAACTGCCTAGCAACCAGATGGGGTTACCCTAGCAACCGAGAAACAAATCACATATCTCGGCACCAGAAAAGAGTACAGACTTCGGGTTGATTTATTTCACTCAGTATCGCAAGGACACTTGATTACTATCACTATGGTAACTGCCTAGCAACCAGATGGGGTTACCCTAGCAACCGAGAAACAAATCACATATCTCGGCACCAGAAAACAGTACAGACTTCTGGGTTGATTTATTTCAACCAGGATGGCAAGGACACTTCATTAGTATCAATATGGTAACTGCCTAGCAACCAGATGGGGTTACCCTAGCAACCGAGTAACAAATCACATATCTCTGCACCAGAAAACACTACAGACTTCCGGGTTGACTTATTTCACTCAGGATGGAAAGGAGCCATGTATTGTATTACCTTGGTAACTGCATAGCAACCACATGGGCTTACCCTAGCAACCGAGTAAAAATCACATATTTCTGCACCAGAAAATCGTACAGACTTCTGGGCTGATTTATTTATGACCATAATTTTTTTCTTTTCCAGTTACAACATGCTGTTTGACGAGTTTTGCCACGGCAAGCACCACTCACATTTTCTTCAGGAAATGTACCTATCTAGTTATTTTTATTATATCTCTTAACAAAACTTGACACCTAACTCGTCCCGCACCGTTTGGCGTAGACCCACGAATGAGGTATCAAATCGAGCGGCCTATTGAGGACACGTGTGCTATGACTTTTATAAGCGTATCGAGGTGCGGTATTTGCCCCAGGGGCAAAAAAGCGGCGAAAAAATCCCATAGACTTAACATTGAGACAAACTTTGGCGTCACAGCTCCAAGCGAGGATTTCAGTAGAAACGTGTGATTTGCCACATTTGAAGAGGCTGGCAGGCTCTGTAAGAGCATACCTCAATATGGGGTAAAAGTTGCACCCCTGGGGGCAGGAGCTGCCCAAAAATGCCCCAAATGACTTATAATGGTGTAGGACGGCCCATGAAATGAAAAGGCATAGGGATTTGTATTGAACATAGCTCTGGATCACAGTGTCATAGAGACGAGGGGTGGGCTCATTTTACTCAGACAACCAATCAGTCTCTCTGGATCATTGTGAAGCTATCAAGCCACGCCCTAGCAACCATTAAGAGCACCTTAGCAACAAGTCCCATAGACTTCTATTGAAAAAGATCAAAGGGATATCTCCGGATAGAAGTGTCATAGAAACACAAGGGTGGTCTCGTTTGACTCGGGACAGCAAACAGCCAATCATGCATCACTTCAACACTTCCTAGCCCCTCCCTAGCAACCATTGTCGAGCACCTTAACAACCAAAATCCATAGAGGGATATCTTCCATTCTGAATGTCACAGAGGCATGGGAGTTGGTTTATATCATTCATACTGACAAGCAGCCTTTGGAGATTCATGATTGGCAGCTGCCAAGCCACTCCTAGCAACTACACAGAGTACCCTAGCAACCGTTTAGCAGTAACTATATCTCTGCACCAGAAAATCAGAGAGACTTCTGGGTTGATTTATTTCAATCAGGATGACAAGGAGACTTGATAAGTATCACTATGTTAACTGCCTAGCAACCAGATGGGGTTACCCTAGCAACCGAGTAACAAATCACATATCTCTGCATCAGAAAAGCGTAGAGACTTCGGGTTGACTTATTTCAATCAGGATGGCAAGGACACTTCATTAGTATCACTATGGTAACTGCCTAGCAACCAGATGGGCTTACCCTAGCAACCGAGTAACAAATCACATATCTCTGCATCACAAAAACATAGAGACTTCGGGTTGACTTATTTCAATCAGGATGGCAAGGACACTTGATTACTATCACTATGGTAACTGCCTAGCAACCAGATGGGGTTACCCTAGCAACCGAGTAACAAATCACATATCTCTGCACCAGAAAATAGTACAGACCTCTGGGTTGATTTATTTCACTCAGAATGGCAAGGACACTTCATTAGTACCACTATGGTAACTGCCTAGCAACCAGATGGGGTTACCCTAGCAACAGAGTAACAAATCACATATCTCTGCACCAGAAAATAGTACTGACTTCCAGGTTGATTTATTTCACTCAGGATGGCAAGGAGACTTGATTACTATCACTATGGTAACTCCTAGAAACCAGATGGGGTTACCCTAGCAACCGAGAAACAAATCACATATCTCGGCACCAGAAAATAGTACAGACTTCGGGTTGACTTATTTCACTAAGGATGGCAAGGAGACTTGATTAGTATCACTATGGAAACTGCCTAGCAACCAGATGGGGTTACCCTAGCAACCGAGTAACAAATCACATATCTCTGCACTACAAAACAGTAGAGACTTCGGGTTGACTTATTTCACTCAGGATGGCAAGGAGACTTCATTACTATCACTATGGTAACTGCCTAGCAACCATATGGGGTTACCCTAGCAACCAAGTAACAAATCACATATCTCTGCATCTGAAAAGCGTACAGACTTCTGGGTTGGTTTATTTCACTCAGGATGGCAAGGAAACCTGATTACTATCACTATGGTAACTGCCTAGCAACCAGATGGGGTTACCCTAGCAACCGAGTAACAAATCACATATCTCTGCACTACAAAACAGTAGAGACTTCGGGTTGACTTATTTTACTCAGGATGGCAAGGACACTTCATTAGTATCACTATGGTAACTGCCTAGCAACCATATGGGGTTACCCTAGCAACCAAGTAACAAATCACATATCTCTGCATCAGAAAACGTAGATACTTCTGGGTTGGTTTATTTCAATCAGGATGGCAAAGACACTTGATTATGATCACTATGGTAACTGCCTAGCAACAAGGAGGGTTACCCTAGCAACCGAGTAACAAATCACATATCTCTGCACCAGAAAATTGAAGAGAATTCTGGGTTGATTTATTTTAATCAGGATGGCCAGGAGACTTGATTAGTATCACTATGGTAACTGCCTAGCAACCAGATGGGCTTACCCTAGCAACCGAGTAACAAATCACATATCTCTGCATCACAAAAACATAGAGACTTCCGGGTTGACTCATTTCAATCAGGATGGCAAGGACACTTGATTAGTATCACTATGGTAACTGCCTAGCAACCAGATGGGGTTAGCCTAGCAACCGAGTAACAAATCACATATCTCTGCATCACAAAAACATAGAGACTTCGGATTGACTTATTTCAATCAGGATGACAAGGAGACTTCATTAGTATCACTATGGTAACTTCCTAGCAACCACATGGGCTTACCCTAGCAACCGAGTAACAAATCACATATCTCTGCATCAGAAAAGCGTAGAGACTTCGGGTTGACTTATTTCACTCAGGATGGCAAGCACACTTGATTAGTATCACTATGGTAACTGCCTAGAAACCAGATGGGGTTACCTTAGCAACCGAGTAACAAATCACATATCTCTGCACCAGAAAATAGTACAGACCTCTGGGTTGATTTATTTCACTCAGGATGGCAAGGACACTTGATTACTATCACTATGGTAACTGCCTAGCAAACAGATGGTGTTACCCTAGCAACCGAGTAAGAAATCACATATCTCTGCACCAGAAAACACTACAGACTTCGGGTTGACTTATTTCACTCAGGATGGAAAGGAGCCATGTGTTGTATTACCTTGGTAACTGCATAGCAACCACTTGGGCTTACCCTAGCAACCGAGTAACAAATCACATATTTCTGCACCAGAAAATCGTACAGACTTCTGGTTTGATTTATTTATGACCATAATTTTTGTTCTTTTCAAGTTATAGCATGCTGTTTGACGAGTTTTGCCACGACAAGCACCACTCACATTTTCTTCAGGAAATGTACCTATCTAGTTATTATTATTATTATTAGATTCCTCCGTAGGAGGGAATCTATTGTAATTGATGGTTTTATTATTATTATTATTATTATTAGTGGTGCTTGCAAAGCATCACTATTGTAATCTCACATACTTATTAGTGGTGCTTGCAAAGCATCACTATTGTAATCTCACATACTTATTATACTTTTTATTTTTATTTTTATTATATCTCTTAACAAAACTTGGCACCTAACTTCGTCCCGCACCGTTTGCGTAGACCCACGAATGAGGTATCAAATCGAGCGGCCTATTGAGGACACGTGTGCTATGACTTTTATAAGCTGATCGAGTGCGGTATTTGCCCCAGGGGCAAAAAAGCGGCCGAAAAATCCCATAGACTTAACATTGAGACAAACTTTGGCGCGTCACAGCTCCAAGCGAGGATTTCAGTAGAAACGTGTGATTTGCCACATTTGAAGAGGCTGGCAGGCTCTGTAAGAGCCTACCTCAATATGGGGTAAAAGTTGCACCCCTGGGGGCAGGAGCTGCCCAAAAATGCCCCAATTGACTTATAATGGTGTAGGACGGCCCATGAAATGAAAAGGCATAGGGATTTGTATTGAACATAGCTCTGGATCACAGTGTCATAGAGACGAGGGGTGGGCTCATTTTACTCAGACAACCAATCAGTCTCTCTGGATCATTGTGAAGCTATCAAGCCACGCCCTAGCAACCATTAAGAGCACCTTAGCAACAAGTCCCATAGACTTCTATTGAAAAAGATCAAAGGGATATCTCCGGATAGAAGTGTCATAGAAACACAAGGGTGGTCTCGTTTGACTCGGGACAGCAAACAGCCAATCATGCATCACTTCAACACTTCCTAGCCCCTCCTAGCAACCATTGTCGAGCACCTTAACAACCAAAATCCATAGAGGGATATCTTCCATTCTGAATGTCACAGAGGCATGGGAGTTGGTTTATATCATTCATACTGACAAGCAGCCTTTGGAGATTCATGATTGGCAGCTGCCAAGCCACTCCTAGCAACTACACAGAGTACCCTAGCAACCGTTTAGCAGTAACTATATCTCTGCACCAGAAAATCAGAGAGACTTCTGGGTTGATTTATTTCAATCAGGATGGCAAGGAGACTTGATAAGTATCACTATGTTAACTGCCTAGCAACCAGATGGGGTTACCCTAGCAACCGAGTAACAAATCACATATCTCTGCATCAGAAAAGCGTAGAGACTTCGGGTTGGCTTATTTCAATCAGGATGGCAAGGAGACTTCATTAGTATCACTATGGTAACTGCCTAGCAACCAGATGGGCTTACCCTAGCAACCGAGTAACAAATCACATATCTCTGCATCACAAAAACATAGAGACTTCGGGTTGACTTATTTCAATCAGGATGGCAAGGACACTTGATTACTATCACTATGGTAACTGCCTAGCAACCAGATGGGGTTACCCTAGCAACCGAGTAACAAATCACATATCTCTGCACCAGAAAATAGTACAGACCTCTGGGTTGATTTATTTCACTCAGAATGGCAAGGACACTTGATTAGTACCACTATGGTAACTGCCTAGCAACCAGATGGGGTTACCCTAGCAACAGAGTAACAAATCACATATCTCTGCACCAGAAAATAGTACTGACTTCGGGTTGATTTATTTCACTCAGGATGGCAAGGACACTTGATTACTATCACTATGGTAACTGCCTAGAAACCAGATGGGGTTACCCTAGCAACCGAGAAACAAATCACATATCTCGGCACCAGAAAATAGTACAGACTTCGGGTTGACTTATTTCACTAAGGATGGCAAGGAGACTTGATTAGTATCACTATGGAAACTGCCTAGCAACCAGATGGGGTTACCCTAGCAACCGAGTAACAAATCACATATCGCTGCACCAGAAAATAGTACAGACTTCCGGGTTGATTTATTTCAACAAGGATGGCAAGGACACTTCATTAGTATCACTATGGTAACTGCCTAGCAACCATATGGGGTTACCCTAGCAACCATTAAGAGCACCTTAGCAACAAGTCCCATAGACTTCTATTGAAACATATCAAAGGGATATCTCCGGATAGAAGTGTCATAGAAACACAAGGGTGGTCTCGTTTGACTCGGGACAGCAAACAGCCAATCATGCATCAAATCAACACTTCCTAGCCCCTCCCTAGCAACCATTGTCGAGCACCTTAACAACCAAAATCCATAGAGGGATATCTTCCATTCTGAATGTCACAGAGGCATGGGAGTTGGTTTATATCATTCATACTGACAAGCAGCCTTTGGAGATTCATGATTGGCAGCTGCCAAGCTACTCCTAGCAACTAAACAGAGTACCCTAGCAACCGTTTAGCAGTAACTATATCTCTGCACCAGAAAATCAGAGAGACTTCTGGGTTGATTTATTTCAATCAGGATGGCAAGGACACTTGATTAGTATCACTATGGTAACTGCCTAGCAACCAGATGGGGTTACCCTACCAACCGAGTAACAAATCACATATCTCTGCATCAGAAAAGCGTAGAGACTTCGGGTTGACTTATTTCAATCAGGATGGAAAGGACACTTCATTAGTATCACTATGGTAACTGCCTAGCAACCAGATGGGCTTACCCTAGCAACCGAGTAACAAATCACATATCTCTGTATCACAAAAACATAGAGACTTCGGGTTGACTTATTTCAATCAGGCTGGCAAGGACACTTGATTAGTATCACTATGGTAACTGCCTAGCAACCAGATGGGGTTACCCTAGCAACTGAGTAACAAATCACATATCTCTGCACCACAAAATAGTACAGACCTCTGGGTTGATTTATTTCATTCAGGATGGCAAGGACACTTTATTACTATCACTATGGTAACTGCCTAGCAACCAGATGGGGTTACCCTAGCAACCAAGTAACAAATCACATATCTCTGCACCAGAAAATATCACAGACCTCTGGGTTGATTTATTTCACTCAGGATGGCAAGGACACTTGATTACTATCACTATGGTAACTGCCTAGCAACCAGATGGGGTTACCCTAGCAACCGAGTAACAAATCACATATCTCTGCACTAGAAAACAGTAGAGACTTCGGGTTGACTTATTTTACTCAGGATGGCAAGGAGACTTCATTTGTATCACTATGGTAACTGCCTAGCAACCATATGGGGTTACCCTAGCAACCAAGTAACAAATCACATATCTCTGCATCAGAAAAGCGTAGATACTTCTGGGTTGGTTTATTTCAATCAGGATGGCAAAGACACTTGATTATGATCACTATGGTAACTGCCTAGCAACAAGGAGGGGTTACCCTAGCAACCGAGTAACAAATCACATATCTCTGCACCAGAAAATTGAAGAGAATTCTGGGTTGATTTATTTTAATCAGGATGGCCAGGAGACTTGATTAGTATCACTATGGTAACTGCCTAGAAACCAGATGGGGTTAACCTAGCAACCGAGTAACAAATCACATATCTTTCCACCAGAAATTTGTAGAGATTTCGGGTTGACTTATTTCACTCAGGATGGCAAGGAGACTTCATTACTATCACTATGGTAACTGCCTAGCAACCATATGGGGTTACCCTAGCAACCAAGTAACAAATCACATATCTCTGCATCAGAAAAACATACAGACTTCTGGGTTGGTTTATTTCACTCAGGATGGCAAGGAGAACTGATTACTATCACTATGGTAACTGCCTAGCAACCAGATGGGGTTACCCTAGCAACCGAGTAACAAATCACATATCTCTGCACTACAAAACAGTAGAGACTTCGGGTTGACTTATTTTACTCAGGATGGCAAGGACACTTCATTAGTATCACTATGGTAACTGCCTAGCAACCATATGGGGTTACCCTAGCAACCAAGTAACAAATCACATATCTCTGCATCAGAAAAGCGTAGATACTTCTGGGTTGGTTTATTTCAATCAGGATGGCAAAGACACTTGATTATGATCACTATGGTAACTGCCTAGCAACAAGGAGGGTTACCCTAGCAACCGAGTAACAAATCACATATCTCTGCATCACAAAAACATACAGACTTCGGTTTGACTTATTTCAATCAGGATGGCAAGGACACTTGATTAGTATCACTATGGTAACTGCCTAGCAACCACATGGGGTTACCCTAGCAACCTACTAACAAATCACATATTTCTGCACCAGAACATTATACAGACTTCTGGGTTGATTTATTTATAACCACAATTTCTGTTCTTTTCAAGCAGGCTATTTGACCAGTTTTGCCACGGCAAGCACCACTCACATTTTCTTCAGGAAATGTACCTATCTAGTTATTTTTATTTTTCTTATTTTTTATATCTCTTAACAAAACTTGGCACCTAACTTCGTCCCGCACCGTTTGGCGTAGACCCACGAATGAGGTGTCAAATCGAGCGACCTATTGAGGACCGTGTGCTATGACTTTTATAAGCGATCGAGTACGGTACTTGCCCCAGGGGCAAAAAAGCAGCCGAAAAATCCCATAGACTTAACATTGAGACAAACTTTGGCGTCACAGCTCCAAGCGAGGATTTCAGTAGAAGCGTGTGATTTGCCACATTTGAAGAGGCTGGCAGGCTCTGTAAGAGCATACCTCAATATGGGGTAAAAGCTGCACCCCTGGGGGCAGGAGCTGCCCAAAAATGCCCCAATTGACTTATAATGGTGTAGGGCCGGCCCTGAAATGAAAAGGCATAGGGATTTGTATTGAACATAGCTCTGGATCACAGTGTCATAGAGACGAGGGGTGGGCTCATTTTACTCAGACGACCAATCAGTCTCTCAGGATCATTGTGAAGCTATCAAGCCACGCCCTAGCAACCATTAAGAGCACCTTAGCAACAAGTCCCATAGACTTCTATTGAAACAGATCAAAGGGATATCTCGGATAGAAGTGTCATAGAAACACAAGGGTGGTCTCGTTTTACTCGGGACAGCAAACAGCCAATCATGCATCAAATCAACACTTCCTAGCCCCTCCCTAGCAACCATTGTCGAGCACCTTAACAACCAAAATCCATAGAGGGATATCTTCCATTCTGAATGTCACAGAGGCATGGGAGTTGGTTTATATCATTCATACTGACAAGCAGCCTTTGGAGATTCATGATTGGCAGCTGCCAAGCCACTCCTAGCAACTAAACAGAGTACCCTAGCAACCGTTTAGCAGTAACTATATCTCTGCACCAGAAAATCAGAGAGACTTCTGGGTTGATTTATTTCAATCAGGATGGCAAGGACACTTGATTAGTATCACTATGGTAACTGCCTAGCAACCAGATGGGGTTACCCTAGCAACCGAGTAACAAATCACATATCTCTGCATCAGAAAAACGTAGAGACTTCGGGTTGACTTATTTCAATCAGGATGGAAAGGAGACTTCATTAGTATCACTATGGTAACTGCCTAGCAAACAGATGGGCTTACCCTAGCAACCGAGTAACAAATCACATATCTCTGCATCACAAAAACATACAGACTTCCGGTTTGACTTATTTCAATCAGGATGGCAAGGACACTTGATTAGTATCACTATGGTGACTGCCTAGCAACCACATGGGGTTACCCTAGCAACCTACTAACAAATCACATATTTCTGCACCAGAACATTATACAGACTTCTGGGTTGATTTATTTATGACCACAATTTCAGTTCTTTTCAAGCAGGCTATTTGATGAGTTTTGCCACGGCAAGCACCACTCACATTTTCTTCAGGAAATGTACCTATCTAGTTATACTTTTTATTTTTATTTTTATTATATCTCTTAACAAAACTTCGGCACCTAACTCGTCCCGCACCGTTTGGCGTAGACCCACGAATGAGGTATCAAATCGAACGGCCTATTGAGGACACGTGTGCTATGACTTTTATAAGCGTATCGGAGTGCGGTATTTGCCCCAGGGGCAAAAAGCGGCGAAAAATCCCATAGACTTAACATTGAGACAAACTTTGACGCGTCACAGCTCCAAGCGAGGATTTCAGTAGAAGCGTGTGATTTGCCACATTTGAAGAGGCTGGCAGGCTCTGTAAGAGCATACCTCAATATGGGGTAAAAGTTGCACCCCTGGGGGCAGGAGCTGCCCAAAAATGCCCCAATTGACTTATAATGGTGTAGGATGGCCCATGAAATGAAAAGGCATAGGGATTTGTATTGAACATAGCTCTGGATCACAGTGTCATAGAGACGAGGGGTGGGCTCATTTTACTCAGACAACCAATCAGTCTCTCTGGATCATTGTGAAGCTATCAAGCCACGCCCTAGCAACCATTAAGAGCACCTTAGCAACAAGTCCCATAGACTTCTATTGAAAAAGATCAAAGGGATATCTCCGGATAGTAGTGTCATAGAAACACAAGGGTGGTCTCGTTTGACTCGGGACAGCAAACAGCCAATCATGCATCACTTCAACACTTCCTAGCCCCTCCCTAGCAACCATTGTCGAGCACCTTAACAACCAAAATCCATAGAGGGATATCTTCCATTCTGAATGTCACAGAGGCATGGGAGTTGGTTTATATCATTCATACTGACAAGCAGTCTTTGGAGATTCATGATTGGCAGCTGCCAAGCCACTCCTAGCAACTACACAGAGTACCCTAGCAACCGTTTAGCAGTAACTATATCTCTGCACCAGAAAATCAGAGAGACTTCTGGGTTGATTTATTTCAATCAGGATGGCAAGGAGACTTGATAAGTATCACTATGTTAACTGCCTAGCAACCAGATGGGGTTACCCTAGCAACCGAGTAACAAATCACATATCTCTGCATCAGAAAAGCGTAGAGACTTCCGGGTTGACTTATTTCAATCAGGATGGCAAGGAGACTTCATTAGTATCACTATGGTAACTGCCTAGCAACCAGATGGGCTTACCCTAGCAACCGAGTAACAAATCACATATCTCTGCATCACAAAAACATAGAGACTTCGGTTTGACTTATTTCAATCAGGATGGCAAGGACACTTGATTAGTATCACTATGGTAACTGCCTAGCAACCACATGGGGTTACCCTAGCAACCGAGTAACAAATCACATATCTCTGCATCAGAAAAACTTAGATACTTCTGGGTTGACTTATTTCAATCAGGATGGCAAGGACACTTGATTAGTATCACTATGGTAACTGCCTAGCAACCAGATGGGGTTACCCTAGCAACCGAGTAACAAATCACATATCTCTGCATCAGAAAGACGTAGAGACTTCTGGGTTGACTTATTTCAATCAGGATGGAAAGGAGACTTCATTAGTATCACTATGGTAACTGCCTAGCAACCAGATGGGCTTACCCTAGCAACAGAGTAACAAATCACATATCTCTGCATCACAAAAACATAGAGACTTCGGGTTTGACTTATTTCAATCAGGATGGCAAGGACACTTGATTAGTATCACTATGGTAACTGCCTAGCAACCACATGGGGTTACCCTAGCAACCGAGTAACAAATCACATATCTCTGCATCAGAAAAACTTAGATACTTCTGGGTTGACTTATTTCAATCAGGATGGCAAGGACACTTGATTACTATCACTATGGTAACTGCCTAGCAACCAGATGGGGTTACCCTAGCAACCGAGTAACAAATCACATATCTCTGCACCAGAAAATAGTACTGACTTCGGGTTGATTTATTTCACTCAGGATCGCAAGGACACTTGATTACTATCACTATGGTAACTGCCTAGCAACCAGATGAGGTTACCCTAGCAACCGAGAAACAAATCACATATCTCGGCACCAGAAAAGAGTACAGACTTCGGGTTGATTTATTTCAACCAGGATGGCAAGGACACTTCATTAGTATCAATATGGTAACTGCCTAGCAACCAGATGGGGTTACCCTAGCAACCGAGTAACAAATCACATATCTCTGCACCAGAAAACAGTAGTGACTTCGGGTTGACTTATTTCACTCAGGATGGCAAGGACACTTCATTAGTATCACTATGGTAACTGCCTAGCAACCATATGGGGTTACCCTAGCAACCAAGTAACAAATCACATATCTCTGCATCAGAAAAGCGTAGAGACTTCTGGGTTGGTTTATTTCACTCAGGATGGCAAGGAGACTTCATAAGTATCACTATGGTAACTGCCTAGCAACAAGGAGGGGTTACCCTAGCAACCAAATAACAAATCACATATCTCTGGATCAGAACATCGTAGAGACTTCCTGGTTGACTGATTTTACTCTGGATAGCAAGGAGACTTGATAAGTATCACTATGGTAACTGCCTAGCAACCACATGGGGTTACCCTAGCAACCGAGTAACAAATCACATATCTCTGCACCAGAAAACAGTACAGATTTTTGGGTTGACTTATTTCACTCAGGATGGAAAGGAGCCATGTATTGTATTACCTTGCTAACTGCATAGCAACCACATGGGCTTACCCTAGCAACCTAGTAACAAATCACATATTTCTGCACCAGAAAATTATACAGACTTCTGGGTTGATTTATTTATGACCACAATTTCTGTTCTTTTCAAGCAGGCTATTTGACGAGTTTTGCCACGGCAAGCACCACTCACATTTTCTTCAGGAAATGTACCTATCTAGTTATTATTAGATTCCTCCGTAAGGAGGGAATCTATTGTATTTGACGGTTTTATTATTAGATTCCTCCGTAAGGAGGGAATCTATTGTATTTGATGGTTTTATTATTAGATTCCTCCGTAAGGAGGGAATCTATTGGTATTTGATGGTTTTATTATTATTATTATTATTATTATTATATTAGATTCCTCCGTAGGAGGGAATCTATTGTAATTGATGGTTTTATTATTATTATTATTATTATTATTATTATTATTATTATTATTATTATTATTATTATTATTATTCTCCTTGAGCCCCAATAGCTCAAAAAGTCACTGGTCAAAAATTTTCTAAATTGGCACATTGATACTCCATGCCAACGGGTACCCCCAAACCAAGAATGGCCCACATTCGCCCATAGGTGGCGCTACAGGCCACGCCCAAAAAACAAAATTCAAAGTGATACCATTTCCACGCCATTTGTCCAAATCTCCTGAAACTTGGTGTACATGCCTCATTCCTCATGGGGAACAAAAAGCCTCAAGAACCCATAACTTCCGCCATGATGGATTTTCCCGTACGTTGAAAATTTGCGAAAACCTACAAAACTCTTCTTCTCCTGAACCGTAGCTCCAATTGACTTGAAATTTGGTACACATGTGTAGAATGGACATCCTTGAAAGCGTTACTTAGGAAAAATGAATACTGATACAAAATGGCTGAAAGGGGCGTGTTTATGTAAATGTCCAAATTTTAACAATATATACGTGTCAATAAATCAAATGTAATTTTGACTGATGGTTTTCAAACCTAACATGCTTCAAGATGACATCACTCTGAAGTACTGCATAAAGAATGGCCAACATTAGCCCCTAGAGGCGCTACAGGCCATGCCGAAATTCCCATTTTCTGGTCTAAAATGTTCTAATTTGGTACAATGGTACTACAGGCCAACAGGAACCCACAAACCAAGAATGGCCGACATTAAGCCACTAGGAGAGCTAAAGGCCACGCCAAAATTCCCGTTTTCTGGTCAAAAATGTTCTAATTTGGTACATTGATACTACAGGCCAACAGGAACCCACAAACCAAGAATGGCCAACATTCACCCCTAGGGATGCTACAGGCCATGCCGAAATTCCCATTTTCTGGTCTAAAATGTTCTAATTTGGTACAATGGTACTACAGGCCAACAGGAACCCACAAACCAAGAATGGCCAACATTAAGCCATTAGGGAGCTACAGGTAATTCCCAAAAGTCCCATTTTCTGGTCAAACATTTTCTAATTTGGTACATTGATTCTACAGGCCAACAGGAACCCACAAACCAAGAATGGCCCACATTCAGCCCCTAGGGAGCTACAGGCCACTCCAAAATTCCCATTTTCTGGTCAAATATTTTCTAATTTTGTACATTGATACTACAGGCCAACAGGAACCCACAAACCAAGAATGGCCCACATTCGACCATAGGTGGCGCTACAGGCCACGCCCCAAAAAATATTTTCAAAGTGATACCATTTCCACGCCATTTGTCCAATTCTTCTGAAACTTGGTGTACATGCCTCATTTCTCATTGGGAACAAAAAGCCTCAAGGATCCATAAGGTCCGGTATGGATTTTCCTGTACATTGAAAATGTTTAGTTTAGGATTCAGACAAAGACATGTTTTTTGAATTCCTTAATTGGGAGGGTTTATCCCCAACCATCTACTGATCAATTTTAAATGATTTGCCATTTTGAGGAGGAATCCGCATTGCTGCTTGCAGCTATATTTATTATTATTATTATTATTCTTCTTCTCCTTGAGCCCAAATAGCTCAAAAAGTCACTGGTCAAAAGTTTTCTAAATTGGCACATTGATAGTCCATGCCAACGGTACCCCCAAACCAAGAATGGTCAACATTCAGCCCATAGGTGGCGCTACAGGCCACGCCCAAAAAAATATTTTCAAAGTGATACCATTTCCACGCCATTTGTCCAAATCTCCTGAAACTTGGTGTACATGCCTCATTTCTCATGGGGAACAAAAAGCCTCAAGAACCCATAACTTCTGCCATGATGGATTTTTCCGTACGTTGAAAATTTGCGAAAACCTACAAAACTCTTCTTCTCCTGAACCGTAGCTCCAATTGACTTGAAATTTGGTACACATGTGTAGAATTGAAGTCTTTGAAAGCGTTACTTAGGAAAAATGAATACGATACAAAATGGCTGAAAGGGCGTGTTTATGTAAATGTCAAATTTTAACAATATATACGTGTCAATAAATCAAATGTAATTTTGACTGATGGTTTTCAAACCTAACATGCTTCAAGATGACATCACTCTGAAGTACTGCATAAAGAATGGCCAACATTAAGCCCCTAGAGGCGCTACAGGCCATGCCGAAATTCCCATTTTCTGGTCTAAAATGTTCTAATTTGGTACAATGGTACTACAGGCCAACAGGAACCCACAAACCAAGAATGGCCGACATTAAGCCACTAGAGGCGCTAAAGGCCACGCCAAAATTCCGTTTTCTGGTCAAAAATGTTCTAATTTGGTACATTGATACTACAGGCCAACAGGAACCCACAAACCAAGAATGGCCAACATTCACCCCTAGGGAGCTACAGGCCATGCCGAAATTCCCATTTTCTGGTCTAAAATGTTCTAATTTGGTACAATGATACTACAGGCCAACAGGAACCCACAAACCAAGAATGGCCAACATTAAGCCATTAGGAAGCTACAGGTAATTCCCAAAGTCCCATTTTCTGGTCAAACATTTTCTAATTTGGTACATTGATTCTACAGGCCAAAGGAACCCACAAACCAAGAATGGCCCACATTCAGCCCCTAGAGGCGCTACAGGCCACTCCAAAATTCCCATTTTCTGGTCAAATATTTTCTAATTTTGTACATTGATACTACAGGCCAACAGGAACCCACAAACCAAGAATGGCCCACATTCGACCATAGGTGGTGCTACAGGCCACGCCCCAAAAAATATTTTCAAAGTGATACCATTTCCACGCCATTTGTCCAATTCTTCTGAAACTTGGTGTACATGCCTCATTTCTCATTGGGAACAAAAAAGCCTCAAGGATCCATAAGGTCGGTATGGATTTTCCTGTACATTGAAAATGTTTAGTTTAGGATTCAGACAAAGACATGTTTTTTGAATTCCTTAATTGGGAGGGTTTATCCCCAACCATCTACTGATCAATTTTAAATGATTTGCCATTTTGAGGAGGAATCCGCATTGCTGCTTGCAGCTATATTTATTATTATTATTATTATTCTTCTCCTTGAGCCCAAATAGCTCAAAAGTCACTGGTCAAAAGTTTTCTAAATTGGCACATTGATAGTCCATGCCAGCGGGTACCCCAAACCAAGAATGGTCAACATTCGCCCATAGGTGGCGCTACAGGCCACGCCCAAAAAACAAATTTCAAAGTGATACCATTTCCACGCCATTTGTCCAAATCTCCTGAAACTTGGTGTACATGCCTCATTTCTCATGGGGAACAAAAAAGCCTCAAGAACCCATAACTTCCGCCATGATGGATTTTTCCGTGCGTTGAAAATTTACGAAAACCTACAAAACTCTTCTTCTCCTGAACCGTAGCTCCAATTGACTTGAAATTTGGTACACATGTGTAGAATTGAAGTCTTTGAAAGCGTTACTTAGGAAAAATGAATACGATACAAAATGGCTGAAAGGAGTGTTTATGTAAATGTCCAAATTTTAACAATATATACGTGTCAATAAATCAAATGTAATTTTGACTGATGGTTTTCAAACCTAACATGCTTCAAGATGACATCACTCTGAAGTACTGCATAAAGAATGGCCAACATTAAGCCCTAGGAGCGCTACAGGCCATGCCGAAATTCCCATTTTCTGGTCTAAAATGTTCTAATTTGGTACAATGGTACTACAGGCCAACAGGAACCCACAAACCAAGAATGGCCGACATTAAGCCACTAGAGGAGCTAAAGGCCACGCAAAATTCCGTTTTCTGGTCAAAAATGTTCTAATTTGGTACATTGATACTACAGGCCAACAGGAACCCACAAACCAAGAATGGCCAACATTCACCCCTAGAGGAGCTACAGGCCATGCCGAAATTCCCATTTTCTGGTCTAAAATGTTCTAATTTGGTACAATGGTACTACAGGCCAACAGGAACCCACAAACCAAGAATGGCCAACATTAAGCCATTAGGAGCTACAGGTAATTCCCAAAAGTCCCATTTTCTGGTCAAACATTTTCTAATTTGGTACATTGATTCTACAGGCCAAAAGGAACCCACAAACCAAGAATGGCCCACATTCAGCCCCTAGGAGCGCTACAGGCCACTCCAAAATTCCCATTTTCTGGTCAAATATTTTCTAATTTTGTACATTGATACTACAGGCCAACAGGAACCCACAAACCAAGAATGGCCCACATTTGCCCATAGGTGGTGCTACAGGCCACATCCCAAAAAATATTTTCAAAGTGATACCATTTCCACGCCATTTAGCCAATTCTTCTGAAACTTGGTGTACATGCCTCATTTCTCATTGGGAACAAAAAAGCCTCAAGGATCCATAAGGTCTGATGATGGATTTTCCTGTACATTGAAAATGTTTAGTTTAGGATTCAGACAGAAATACGTGTTTTTGAATTCATCCATTGAGAGGTTTATCCCCAACCATCTACTGATCAATTTTAAATGATTTGCCATTTTGAGGAGGAATCCGCATTGCTGCTTGCAGCTATATTTATTATTATTATTATTATTATTCTTCTCCTTGAGCCCAAATAGCTCAAAAAGTCACTGGTCAAAAATTTTCTAAATTGGCACATTGATACTCCATGCCAGCGGGTACCCCCAAACCAAGAATGGCCCACATTCGCCCATAGGTGGCGCTACAGGCCACGCCCAAAAAACAAAATTCAAAGTGATACAATTTCCACGCCATTTGTCCAAATCTTCTGAAATTTGGTGTACATGCCTCATTCCTCATGGGGAACAAAAAGCCTCAAGAACCCATAACTTCCGCCATGATGGATTTTCCCGTACGTTGAAAATTTGCGAAAACCTACAAAACTCTTCTTCTCCTGAACCGTAGCTCCAATTGACTTGAAATTTGGTACACATGTGTAGAATGGACATCCTTGAAAACGTTACTTAGGAAAAATGAATCACGATACAAAATGGCTGAAAGGGCGTGTTTATGTAAATGTCCAAATTTTAACAATATATACGTGTCAATAAATCAAATGTAATTTTGACTGATGGTTTTCAAACCTAACATGCTTCAAGATGACATCACTCTGAAATACTGCGTAAAGAATGGCCAACATTAAGCCCTTAGGAAGCTACAGGCCATGCAGAAATTCCCATTTTCTGGTCAAAAATGTTCTAATTTGGTACATTGATACTACAGGCCAACAGGAACCCACAAACCAAGTATGGCCCACATTAAGCCCTTAGGGAGCTAAAGGCCACGCCAAAATTCCCATTTTCTGGTCAAACATTTTCTAATTTGGTACATTGATTCTATAGGCCGACAGGAACCCACAAACCAAGAATGGCCCACATTAAGCCCCTAGGGAGCACTACAGGCCACTCAAAATTCCCATTTTCTGGTCAAATATTTTCTAATTTTGTACATTGATACTACAGGCCAACAGGAACCCACAAACCAAGAATGGCCCACATTTGCCCATAGGTGGCTACAGGCCACATCCCAAAAAATATTTTCAAAGTGATACCATTTCCACGCCATTTACTGAATTCTTCTGAAACTTGGTGTACATGCCTCATTTCTCATTGGGAACAAAAAAGCCTCAAGGATCCATAAGGTCTGTATTGATGGATTTTTCTGTACACTGAAAATGTTTAGTTTAGGATTCAGACAGAAATACGTGGTTTTGGATTCATCCATTGAGAGGGTTTAACCCCAACCCTCTACTGATCAATTTTAAATGATTTGCCATTTTGAGGAGGAATCCGCATTGCTGCTTGCAGCTATATTTATATATTATTATTATTATTCTTCTCCTTGAGCCCAAATAGCTCAAAAGTCACTGGTCAAAAGTTTTCTAAATTGGCACATTGATAGTCCATGCCAGCGGGTACCCCCAAACCAAGAATGGTCAACATTCAGCCCATAGGTGGCGCTACAGGCCACGCCCAAAAAAATATTTTCAAAGTGATACCATTTCCACGCCATTTGTCCAAATCTCCTGAAACTTGGTGTACATGCCTCATTTCTCATAGGGAACAAAAAAGCCTCAAGAACCCATAACTTCCGCCATGATGGATTTTTCCATACGTTGAAAATTTGCGAAAACCTACAAAACTCTTCTTCTCCTGAACCGTAGCTCCAATTGACTTGAAATTTGGTACACATGTGTAGAATTGAAGTCTTTGAAAGCGTTACTTAGGAAAAATGAATCACGATACAAAATGGCTGAAAGGGTGTTTATGTAAATGTCCAAATTTTAACAATATATACGTGTCAATAAATCAAATGTAATTTTGACTGATGGTTTTCAAACCTAACATGCTTCAAGATGACATCACTCTGAAGTACTATGCAAAAGAATGGCCAACATTAAGCCCCTAGGGCGCTACAGGCCATGCCGAAATTCCCATTTTCTGGTCTAAAATGTTCTAATTTGGTACAATGGTACTACAGGCCAACAGGAACCCACAAACCAAGAATGGCCGACATTAGCCACTAGAGAGCTAAAGGCCACGCCAAAATTCCCGTTTTCTGGTCAAAAATGTTCTAATTTGGTACATTGATACTACAGGCCAACAGGAACCCACAAACCAAGAATGGCCAACATTCACCCCTAGAGGCGCTACAGGCCATGCCGAAATTCCCATTTTCTGGTCTAAAATGTTCTAATTTGGTACAATGGTACTACAGGCCAACAGGAACCCACAAACCAAGAATGGCCAACATTAAGCCATTAGGAGCGCTACAGGTAATTCCCAAAAGTCCCATTTTCTGGTCAAACATTTTCTAATTTGGTACATTGATTCTACAGGCCAAAAGGAACCCACAAACCAAGAATGGCCCACATTCAGCCCCTAGAGGCGCTACAGGCCACTCAAAATTCCCATTTTCTGGTCAAATATTTTCTAATTTTGTACATTGATACTACAGGCCAACAGGAACCCACAAACCAAGAATGGCCCACATTCGACCATAGGTGGTGCTACAGGCCACGCCCCAAAAAATATTTTCAAAGTGATACCATTTCCACGCCATTTGTCCAATTCTTCTGAAACTTGGTGTACATGCCTCATTTCTCATTGGGAACAAAAAAGCCTCAAGGATCCATAAGGTCGGTATGGATTTTCCTGTACATTGAAAATGTTTAGTTTAGGATTCAGACAAAGACATGTTTTTTGAATTCCTTAATTGGGAGGTTTATCCCCAACCATCTACTGATCAATTTTAAATGATTTGCCATTTTGAGGAGGAATCCGCATTGCTGCATTGCAGCTATATTTATTATTATTATTATTATTATTATTCTCCTTGAGCCCCAATAGCTCAAAAGTCACTGGTCAAAAATTTTCTAAATTGGCACATTGATACTCCATGCCATGGGTACCCCCAAACCAAGAATGGCCCACATTAGCCCATAGGTGGCCTACAGGCCACGCCCAAAAACAAAATTCAAAGTGATACAATTTCCACGCCATTTGTCCAAATCTTCTGAAATTTGGTGTACATGCCTCATTCCTCATGGGGAACAAAAAAGCCTCAAGAACCCATAACTTCCGCCATGATGGATTTTCCCGTACGTTGAAAATTTGCGAAAACCTACAAAACTCTTCTTCTCCTGAACCGTAGCTCCAATTGACTTGAAATTTGGTACACATGTGTAGAATGGACATCCTTGAAAACGTTACTTAGGAAAAATGAATACGATACAAAATGGCTGAAAGAGCGTGTTTATGTAAATGTCCAAATTTTAACAATATATACGTGTCAATAAATCAAATGTAATTTTGACTGATGGTTTTCAAACCTAACATGCTTCAAGATGACATCACTCTGAAGTACTGTGCAAAGAATGGCCATGCCAAAATTCCCATTTTCTGGTCAAAAATGTTCTAATTTGGTAAATTAATAGTACAGGCCAACAGGAATCCACAAACCAAGAATGACCGACATACGCCACTAGGGGGCACTACAGGACAAGCCAAAATTCCCATTTTCTGGTCAAAAATGTTCTAATTCGGTACAAGAATAGTACAGGCCAACAGGAATCCACAAACCAAGAATGACCGACATTAAGCCACTAGGGAGCACTACAGGACAAGCCAAAATTCCCATTTTCTGGTCAAAAATTTTCTAATTTGGTACTTTGATACTACAGGCCAACAGGAACCCACATACCAAGTGTGGCCCACATTAAGCCCTTAGGAGCTACAGGCTACTCCAAAATTTCGTTTTCTGGTCAAAAACGTTCTAATTTGGTACATTGATACTGCAGGTCAACAGGAACCCTCAAACCAAGAATGGCCAACATTAAGCCCTAGGGAGCACTACAGGCCATGCCGAAATTCCCATTTTCTGGTCAAAAATGTTCTAATTTGGTACATTAATACTACAGGCCAACAGGAATCCACAAACCAAGAATGACCGACATTCACCACTAGGTAGGCTAGAGGCCATGCCGAAATTCCCATTTTCTGGTCAAAAATGTTCTAATTTGGTACAATGGTACTACAGGCCAACAGGAACCCACAAACCAAGAATGGCCAACATTAAGCCATTAGGAGCGCTACAGGTAATTCCCAAAAGTCCCATTTTCTGGTCAAACATTTTCTAATTTGGTACATTGATTCTACAGGCCAACAGGAACCCACAAACCAAGAATGGCCCACATTCAGCCCCTAGGAGGCGCTACAGGCCACTCCAAAATTCCCATTTTCTGGTCAAATATTTTCTAATTTTGTACATTGATACTACAGGCCAACAGGAACCCACAAACCAAGAATGGCCCACATTCGACCATAGGTGGCGCTACAGGCCACGCCCCAAAAAATATTTTCAAAGTGATACCATTTCCACGCCATTTGTCCAATTCTTCTGAAACTTGGTGTACATGCCTCATTTCTCATTGGGAACAAAAAAGCCTCAAGGATCCATAAGGTCTGGTATGGATTTTCCTGTACATTGAAAATGTTTAGTTTAGGATTCAGACAAAGACATGTTTTTGAATTCCTTAATTGGGAGGGTTTATCCCCAACCATCTACTGATCAATTTTAAATGATTTGCCATTTTGAGGAGGAATCCGCATTGCTGCTTGCAGCTATATTTATTATTATTATTATTATTCTTCTCCTTGAGCCCAAATAGCTCAAAAGTCACTGGTCAAAAGTTTTCTAAATTGGCACATTGATAGTCCATGCCAGCGGGTACCCCCAAACCAAGAATGGTCAACATTCAGCCCATAGGTGGCGCTACAGGCCACGCCCAAAAAAATATTTTCAAAGTGATACCATTTCCGCCATTTGTCCAAATCTTCTGAAACTTGGTGTACATGCCTCATTTCTCATGGGGAACAAAAAAGCCTCAAGAACCCATAACTTCCGCCATGATGGATTTTCCGTGCGTTGAAAATTTGCGAAAACCTACAAAACTCTTCTTCTCCTGAACCGTAGCTCCAATTGACTTGAAATTTGGTACACATGTGTAGAATTGAAGTCTTTGAAAGCGTTACTTAGGAAAAATGAATCATGATACAAAATGGCTGAAAGAGTGTTTATGTAAATGTCCAAATTTTAACAATATATACGTGTCAATAAATCAAATGTAATTTTGACTGATGGTTTTCAAACCTAACATGCTTCAAGATGACATCACTCTGAAGTACTGCTAAAGAATGGCCAACATTAAGCCCTAGGGGCGCTACAGGCCATGCAGAAATTCCCATTTTCTGGTCTAAAATGTTCTAATTTGGTACAATGGTACTACAGGCCAACAGGAACCCACAAACCAAGAATGGCCGACATTAGCCACTAGGGAGCTAAAGGCCACGCCAAAATTCCGTTTTCTGGTCAAAAATGTTCTAATTTGGTACATTGATACTACAGGCCAACAGGAACCCACAAACCAAGAATGGCCAACATTCACCCTAGAGAGCTACAGGCCATGCCGAAATTCCCATTTTCTGGTCTAAAATGTTCTAATTTGGTACAATGATACTACAGGCCAACAGGAACCCACAAACCAAGAATGGCCAACATTAGCCATTAGAGGCTACAGGTAATTCCCAAAGTCCCATTTTCTGGTCAAACATTTTCTAATTTGGTACATTGATTCTACAGGCCAACAGGAACCCACAAACCAAGAATGGCCCACATTAAGCCCCTAGAGGCGCTACAGGCCACTCCAAAATTCCCATTTTCTGGTCAAATATTTTCTAATTTTGTACATTGATACTACAGGCCAACAGGAACCCACAAACCAAGAATGGCCCACATTAGACCATAGGTGGTGCTACAGGCCACGCCCCAAAAAATATTTTCAAAGTGATACCATTTCCACGCCATTTGTCCAATTCTTCTGAAACTTGGTGTACATGCCTCATTTCTCATTGGGAACAAAAAAGCCTCAAGGATCCATAAGGTCGGTATGGATTTTCCTGTACATTGAAAATGTTTAGTTTAGGATTCAGACAAAGACATGTTTTTGAATTCCTTAATTGGGAGGTTTATCCCCAACCATCTACTGATCAATTTTAAATGATTTGCCATTTTGAGGAGGAATCCGCATTGCTGCTTTGCAGCTATATTTATTATTATTATTATTATTCTTCTCCTTGAGCCCCAATAGCTCAAAAGTCACTGGTCAAAAATTTTCTAAATTGGCACATTGATACTCCATGCCAGCGGGTACCCCCAAACCAAGAATGGCCCACATTCAGCCCATAGGTGGCGCTACAGGCCACGCCCAAAAAACAAAATTCAAAGTGATACAATTTCCACGCCATTTGTCCAAATCTTCTGAAACTTGGTGTACATGCCTCATTCCTCATGGGGAACAAAAAGCCTCAAGAACCCATAACTTCCGCCATGATGGATTTTCCGTACGTTGAAAATTTGCGAAAACCTACAAAACTCTTCTTCTCCTGAACCGTAGCTCAATTGACTTGAAATTTGGTACACATG
>NW_026266376.1:0-31631 GCF_025860055.1 Xyrauchen texanus
CGGAAAATCCAAGCGCTCGTCGTTCTCACAAAAGGTCATTTTCTATGTCCACCGCCCAATAATTTCATTGCTATCCGCTGTCTACTCGCGAGCGAGCAAACCATGTGTGTGCGCGCACACTCCCAGATCTATAAACTAAACCACAGCATTAGGTTGCTCGATATACTATACAAATCAGCGAGTATCCCGCGTAACAGGGTGAGGATTAAACTCTTCTCAAAAGCGGCCACTGTAAACGGCTCCTCCCAGCGGTTACAGTGAATGGATGAAAATCATTAGCCCCGCCCTTAAAAACAGTTATGTTCACATTTGTTTGACGACTGTTCAGATGACGTATGTCAGTTCTGATTGCACAAATATGATTGTCAATTATTATAAAAAAAAAAAAAAAAGATTGTCAATTATTATTTTGATTTAACTTTTCTTTTTTTTTTTTTAACATCAAGATTTTAGGTGAAATTCAGGCCAATTTTGTGGGACACTTTTGGAATTGTTTACTTTTTCTAGCACTTTTAATTATGATCAAAATGCCACATGACCTGACATTATACCTTTATAGAAAGCTTAGGACATGTCCTACCTTAGTCAAAAGCAAAAATTAAGAATCATAAAAAACTGGGAAGAAGAATACACATTTTTCAATCAATACTGGTAAAGTAGGACACTTGAATTTTCAATGTGGGACACATTTCCCTCTCTTAAAGGAATATTCCAGGTTAAATACAAGTTAAGCTCAGTTGACAGAATTTATGATATAAAGTTGATTACAAAAAATATTAATTTCGACTCAACCCTCCTTTTCTTTAAAACAAGCAAAAATCAAGGTTAAAGTGAGGCACTTACAATGGAAGTGAATGGGGCCAATTTTTGGAGGATTTAAAGGCAGAAATGTGAAGCTTATAATTTTATAAAAGCACTTCTGTTAAAACTCACTCTATTATTTGAGCTGTAAAGTTGTTTAAATCATAGTTTTTTACTGTGTTATGTCGTCATGGCAACAAAGTTGTAAAATTGGCTATAACTTTTCACTTACAATCTATATCTTTGTGTCCTAACTCTGAAAAGGCAGAGTGCAGATTCAGTTTCCCTGTAGAGCAATTTCTGATAGATGGCAGAGTCAGACTTTTGTTTCAATGATTCAGTAGAATGACAGTATGTATTAATTTTGGTCTGGCATTGCCCTGAGTGACCATTATCTTCCCTGCTGTCAGCACAAGATGCTAACTGCATTCAGCACCACCGATCAGCTAGAAACCTTAAATACTGCCAAAGAAAGATCTACTTAACCATATAGTTTAAAGAAAAGAAGATCTCAGGCAGCATTAATTTATGCCCACTGTCCTAATTACAGTGCTATTGACCTTTTGTCTTGTCCTGGCACTGTCTGACATTTGACTCTGTTATTGTATAGTGTGTTTGTGTTCTGCAGCAAAATCAAAATCAGATGCAACCGTGTTAGCCCCACTGACCTATTTAAGTCTATTAATCCTCTGACATGTATTTTAAACATCCACTGACCACAGCCTAATAAAATCCATCATGAATTGTGAAGCTAAGAAAAATAGTATGTGTAGAAATTATTTATTATTGTATTAATCTATACTGTATTTAATGTACAATTGTTTTCTAAATTGTCTTATCTCTTATTCTTTCATTATTATATTTATATTCATCTGTGCTTCACTGTTTATTCAGTTGTTCATCTTTCCTTTGTTTTAGTCAACTTCTATTCCTTTGTGTTATTCAGATCATTGTAATGTCTAAATTTCCCTAGTGAAGTCGTAACTCATAATCTTATTTTAAAACCTGTTATGAAACAGATCCTTCGAAAGGCCTGGGGAATCCTTCGATTTCCTGCGTTCAGATCAGCTCGTACCTGGTCAACCGTGCTGCCTTTCAAAGTATACTCTTTTGACCATGAGTTAATACAAAGGTGTTTGATGCATGTGCACGACTGCTTTGTGACTTTCAGTGCAGTCAATACAATGCAAATGAATGGTGGCCAAAATTTGAAGCTTGAAAAAGCACATGAAGTCAGCATAAAAGTAATCAGTAAGAATCCAGTGGTTAAATCCATGTCTTCAGAAGCGATATGATAAGTGTGGGTATAGCGATCAATATTTAAGTCCTTTTTTATTGTAAATTCTCCTCCCTGCCTAGTAGGTGGCGATATGCACGAAAAATACAACAAAAGAACTCATAGGAGAGAAGAGCGCTTATGGATTACTTTTATGCTGCCTTTATGTGCTTTTGGATTTTCAAAGTTTTGGTCACAATTCACTTGCATTGTATGCACCTACAGAGCTGAGATATTCTTCTAAAAATCTTTGTTTTTGTTCAGCAGAAGAAATAAAAGTCATACACATCTAGGATGGCATGAGTGTGAGTAAATGATGAGAACATTTTGATTTTGGGTGAACTATCCTTTTAAGGATGTCAAGCTACCATCCACCATGAATAATAAAAATACTGCAAAGGGATAGTTCCCCCAAAAATGATAATTCTTTCATCATTTACTCACCCTTATGTTGTTCTAAACACGAGAGACTTTCTTACCTTCATGGAGGAAGATGTAAGGCACAATGTAAGGGTCTGACAACCTCAGCCACCATTTACTTTCATTGTACAGAAAAAGATACAATAAAGGTTAAAGGTGACTGAGACTAAAATTGAGCAAAACATCTCCTTTTGTGTTCTATGGAGGAAATTAAGTCAAACGGGTTTGGAACAACGAGGGTAAGTAAAAGTTACTATCCCTGTAAGTTATTAAGAGCTCTTTTCTTTAGTTTAGCGTCATCTAGTGGCTCTACAATGCCACAACACTAACATGGTATAAATATTTGATTTTACAACATTTACAAGAAACTAATGTACATTCCACACAGGAAGGTGATATTTAAATATATTATTGATATATCATTAATTTAAATATTTATTTGGAGGCCGAGTGTACAACACAATTCTATATGTAATCAAATAATGGAATAATAATAACGGTTTAGGCCTAATTCAAAAGAAAATATAGTATATTATAACATATAAGGGTAATTGACAAATATGGTTGTCTGAGGTGATAAAAATTAGAAATCTTTAAAAAAATCTAATTTAAAACACGTGTGTCAAGATTGTAGAAATGTAATATTTGTGTCCAATATAAGCCATGAATCCATATACAGTACAATATTTGGCTTAATACATTTCTGAAAAATATTTATTCCATTTTCTACACTGTTGTAGAAAATATTATAAATGTTTTTCGGAAATGAATTAAGCCAAATATTGTACTGTATATGGCTTTCAAAATGTAATGAAGTGGAACAATCAATGTAGTATTAAAATACTTTTCTTGCTCCTTGAATACATTTCGAAAAAGTTTTCAAACACATTTTCCAAGGAAAAAAACATTTTCAACCATATCAAGAAGTTTTTTCAGGGCTACACCACATGACCTGAACAAAATATGCCTTTTCATAATAATGTTAAGATTGGATATTTAATAATAATAAAAACTCTCACACAGTCTTGAGGGTCTAAAGTGGTCTTTTGTATGGTTTTTGTCAACATAAACAACAAAAAGTTCCACCTACATGTTGTTTACACCACATGACTTTGATTTAGTGGACAAACTTTTTTAAGTAGGCTATTAATATTTTAAAATGCAATTGTTTCACTGCTTATTTAATTTTTATTGTCTCAGGACAGTTACATTACATGACTTTTTTTTTTTCACTTTAATCCCCATTAAAACATTTTTGCCTTTGAAATCAGAAACTGCTCAGACACAACACAAAATTAATGACAAAATAAAAATGTAAGCAGGGTTATTTTGCATGTAACCTTACAAAAGGGATAGTTCCAGTCCTGGATGCTGATTGGTCAACAACCGTGCTTTATTCATGATAAAACACAGCTCTGACCTCTTCACGGAACTTCTATTTATCACTCCACATCACCCATAACTGACCGTTATTCTTGTTGCTTATCAATACTCTGTTTACAGTTTACTGCAAGAAACTATATTGTCTGGTGGAGATGACATTTAATTATTTTACTTAAAAAGTTTTACATTTTAATGAACATTTGTGTCCTTAATATTTATTTATCTGTGGTAACCGTTTTATAAAAGCAATAAGGCACTCGAGGCTGTGCCATATTGTGTATAGTCACGCTTAGTCACCATTTACCATGGCTTCTCATGCCTTATTGCTTAAATATTGGTCGTAAAGATAAGACACGTTTCCGGATTTAGGACTTAAAATAATGTTTAAAGCATCGACATACTGGGACAGCTCCTTTATAAATACATGCAGTTTGAGGTAATATTTTAATCAGTATTCAGGAGCAGAAACTTCGTTTGAAACATCGCGTTGAGTTCAGCGAGAATCCCATTCGTATTGATCAGACATGAAATATCGCGAGAGTTCAGAAAGCAACCACCTCATACAGTGTGCGATAGAGACAGTGAAGATGGCGGCGCAGGAGACTCAAGCAGTACAGCAGTCGTCCGTCAGCAACGGAGAGGTAAGAATAACCTGATTTATGAATTGTAGACACCAGATCGACGTGGCAAAAAAAAACAGCCCACATATATCTATCGCGATCAGGTGAGTGATTAATTATTTCTTGGTTGTTTTATAAGAAGCAAACTAGATTGCCGGTCTGGGTCAGGTGACCCCTTTAATTCAGCATGCAGTGGGGGAGAAATACTGCCTGAAGTCATGGTGGGGTCCATCGGATAGCCTGGCTTATTTTTATAGGAACTTCCCATTTTTGAAAGTCCGAACATGATGATTGAACTTCGCTCAATTAATGTCATTTAATTAATTCAATCTCTCACACAGGTTGTGTTGGGAAGTCTGCAACCGTAACATGATTTTTGGGCATCATCACGATCGAAAGGATCTTTGATGCCCTGAAACGCTGTCTAGGTGGGCAGCTCACTATGTTATTTCAATGTAGTTTTATGAGCTGATGTCACTGGGATATTGGCTCACGCTGCTTGGCTCATAGCGTCACATGTCAAAGCAGTTTAAAGATGGGAGAATATTGTGGAATCCTTACACTTGTGCCATTGAGGAACAGTTGTGGTGTTTAGTTGTTTAATTTTTATAGCTTATGTTGTGCTGTCAGCTAGGGGTGATCAGTCTTGTTCCTGGAGATCTAATTCTAGCCATTGTTCTGATTTAATTTCTAAAGGAATATGAAAACTTTAATGATATAATTTATATGCGTTTCATTCTAGTTGGACTTAGCATCTGCTGGAAAACAGATGCTTAAAGATTAGAAATGAGAAACATTGGTTTACTATTAGCCTGCTATTGGATTAATTAGCCCTGATAGCAAGGTTAGCTCCACTTATCTGGATTATATCTCCATGGTTACTTATTACATGTGTTATGAAGAACAAATAGTTGTAATGCATCATAACAATTGCTCCGAGTAAGTAACCTTTTTTTCCCCCAAACACATTTGAGCTGTTAAATGTAAACAAAAGGATAACAGTTACTCTGAATTTTTATTATTGTTGTTCACTTTGTCTTCAAGCTTCCCAAGAATGAAAAAAAGTGGTCCGGTGGATGTAGTCTTGTTAAATCAAAGTTAGTCCCGGTTTGGGGTCTTCCTCTTCTAGACAGTCCTTATCATCATCATCATCATCATCTAATAAGGTCAACATCAACCATGCCATCAGAAAACTAAAATGGATTTGAAGCCATCATTTGGGTGCATAGGGTGCATAAATCCTTCTGTCTGGATTTATGACCTAAATCCAGACAGAAGCAATTCCATGCTTTCCCAGACGTTAAAAATATTTCTGTTTGTTATTTACCCTCTTCAGCAGTGTGCAGATCTAATTATTATCCCACGCAAATTGCTTGTACCCAATCAGCAACAAAAGGAACAGGAGCGATGGGAATACAAAACTAGGAGAAAGCTAAGCTGCCTGTTCAGACCTGTATAAGAGGCAATAGTTGCCTCATGGTCTTGTGAAAAATATATTTTCAGCATAATAGCCTTTTCTGGTTAGTTGTTGAAACTGGTCACATTTTGTTTTCATTTGAGTTACTGATGGTCAGACCTTGTCATAGACTTTTCAGTTGCCTTTCTTGGCAAGACTATAAAACATTTTTTTTTTTGGTTGGCGTCCTACCAAGCCCTTGCATGTCATATAGGGATGTTGGGAATATTTGTAATTGTATATTCATAGGGATAGGACAATATATAGATTTTTGAAATTTCACAAACCAAAATAAACAATGAACCATAAATTTGATATTTCAAAATTTGCAAGACTGTCCATGTGATCATAAACTAAATGGCCTTTCAAACATTAAAATCTCCTGTCACTTTTTTCCTACACTTTTAACAGGGTTCGCACAATGTCTTAGAAGTGCTTCAATTTAGCTTTTAGAAATGTAAGTACTGGAATACCTGGAAAATGGCCTTTTGTTTATGGAAATTAAAAGTGAAGATTTCTTACATGTAGAGTGTTATCCATCAAAGAAAAGACCCTGGCACTCCACTTTCATTGAATAATGTGCCTTTTAATATCTTTTGTTCTTAATCACACATAGCACGGATGCAGTAAAGAAACCATGCAACTCTTCTCTCGTTTATGTTCTCTGAGCTGAAAGACACTTGTTGAACTCTTAAAAAGATGGTACTATTTTAGCACTTGTTATACAAATGAATGTAAGCTCAATGTAAACGGAATAATTAAACAGTGACGGCTCATATAATTATTATATATAATATATTCAATGTTATGATCTAATATTAATTGATAGAATGTAGAATTGTCATTTTTACACAATGTTCAGTTATATTGCTTATCCTGCACCTGATCAGCATGAATATAATAATTTTTGAAGGTTTATTTGTTTGGGATCTTTTATTATAGAGAAAAGTAGGCTGTGTGTGAGATTCGTATTTGAATTTTGAATATTTAGATTGTTCACTTAATACACATTATTCACATTATTCTCTGAGAGATTATCATTTGCGTTTTGTGCAGACATTTAAAACAGAAATTTTTTTTTCTGCCATACACTTTAAGTGTTATAATATCTGTATCTCGAATTGAGATAGTAGCGAATCTTGCACCTCATATCTTACATAAAACCAAAGTGTGAGAACCATATTGTCCCATTCCTATATAGTTGAGTAAAGATTTAATTAAGTATACAAATAAAAATTACTATGTAAAGATGGTTATAATATTTGGGCTTCTTTTTTCCTGATGGGTTGGTTAGTTACTAATTGTGTAACCCATACTTCATCTAAAATGAACATACACATTCTTTGAAGATAGTTTGGAAATATCATCCTGTCAAGGGTACAATGGCAATGAACAAGGGTTCCACCATATGAATTTTGTGTACCAATAAATGTTCTGTGCAGGTGAGCAGTAATGGAGCAGCTGCCTCAGGTCAGGTGGCTCAGATGGGTGCAGTTGCCCAGGACCCCCAACAACAACAACAACAACAGCAGCCCAATGCTTGGCAGGTGATTAAAGGTGTTCTCTTCAGGTGAGTACACCACACTGTTTGTTTGTCCAGTGTCCTTATATGTGTTTCAAGAATTCCTGCCCTCCAGTTATTTGACAGTGGTGGTTAGTTTTTGTCCATTTTAAAAATCATGATAACTCAATGTGGATGGCACCCGTCCATCAGATCATATTGCTGCATGACCATTGTTTTTCAACGCAATATGGTTTAATTTGGTAATATTAATGCAGTGTTTTCTGTGGTGGCAAACTGTTAACATGGATTGCCAAATAGTTTTGATATTGTAGCATCCCTAGCTTTAGCCCAGAGAGTTGTAATATCCAGCCAGTGTTGCTCTAAAAAACTTATTAATTACAAACTATAAATTACATCATCAACAGTGTAATTAGATTACTTTTCTAATTACTCTCACTGAAAAGCAATGCATTACTTGTTACTTATTACTTTCTAAAAACCTCAACCAGATTGAAAAATACAAGGATAGGCATGAAACAGTTTATTAATTCTTTCAAATAAATCATATAAAATTAATTATTCATGAATTGGCCAAAGAATTTAAGGGGACAGCATTAAATTAGAAAACATACACTTGTGGCCAAAAGTATGATTTTTTTAAATTAAGAAATTTACAGATTTTGCTGTTTCGGAAGGAAATAGTTTCTTTAAATCATCAACTGATCACAAAGTATAGTCAGGACATTACTGATGTAATAAACAGCACCATCACTATTTGGAAAAAAAAAAAGTTATTTTTGATCAAATCTAGACAGGCTCCATTTCCAGCAGCCTTAACACCATATCCTTGAGTAATCATGCTAATTTAGTACTAGAAAATCACTTGCCATTATATCACAGCTGGAAGCTATTTGGTTTGTTAAATGAAGCTTAACATCATCGTCTTTGTGTTTGTTTTCGAGTTGCCAAAGTATGCAATAGACTGGCATGTCTTAAGGTCAATATTAGGTCAAAAGCTGCAACAAAAAGAACAGCTTTCTCTAGAAACTCATCAGTCAATCATTGTTTTGAGGGATGAAGGCTATACAATGCTTGAAATTGCCCAAAAATGGAAGATTTCATACAAGGGTGTACACTACAGTCTTCAAAGACAAGGCCCAGCTCCAGTTAAACAAAAGGATAAGTACATCAATGTCTCCAGTTTTACATCAACGTCCTCCGCTGACAGCTTCATTGAATTCTACCCATTCAACACCAGTTTCATGTACAACAGTAAAGAGAAGACTCAGGGGTGCAGGCCTTATGGGAAGAATTGCAAAGAAAAAGCCACTTTTGAAACAGAAGACAAAAAGAAAAGGTTTGAGTGGGCAAAGAAACACAGAAATTGGACAACAGATAATTGGAAAAGAGTGTTATGTATCTAAACCTCATTGAGCTTTTGTGGGATCAGCTAGACTGTAAGGTGTGTGAGAAGTGCCCAACAAGACAGCCACATCTATGGCAAGTGCTACAGGAAGTGTGGGGTGAAATGCCACCTGAGTATCTGGACAAACTGACAGCTAGAATGTCAAGGATCTGCAAAGTTGTCATTGCTGTACGTGAAGGATTTTTAAATGAGAACTCTTTGAAGTAGTTTAAGAAGTTCTGAACATTTTATTTCAAATTGTAATAGTAATTTTTCACGTTATTAATGTCCTGACTAAACATTGTGATCAATTGAATGCCACTTTGGTGAATAAAAGTACCAATTTCTTTCCACATTAGACATTCAATTTTGAAATTTTAAATTCACTATTGTTTTATAAACGAATGTTATGTAGTCTATACAGTATTTAACACAATTAGATCAGAAGTAAATAATTAAATTACTGAAAAATTAAGAGTAATAATTTTTTTCAATGAAAAAGTCATTTAATTACAGTAATTCATTACATCAACGCTGTACCCAGCAGATGTTCTCGTGAGGTGAGTTTCACTGAACTGTGCTTTAATGTCAAGGGTTACTTATGCATACTTCTGCAACATAGCAATCTAGAAAATCTTAGAATTGCTGTGTTTTATTCCCCCAGATATTTGAGGTGAACTGATATAGACTGATTTTATGTCTTAATGTTGTTTTCTACTTGTGTCATATTTGATACTATAAGGGAAACAGTGTTACATTGTGAGTTTGGGGATTATGATGCTTTAAGTGGCCCATGAAATCAAAATTGATGTTCTGTGGCTTTTAGTACATTTCAAGTGGCTTCGCAGCCATCTAAACGAACATTTAGTGGATATGCGAATTTTAAATGTTTTGATTGAAAACTTCACTCGTCAAGCCATTTGATGGAGACTTTAAGACTGTTGTATTGACGTCTAATGTAAATCCAGGTGGATGCTGCACACTGGTGGTGGTTGAGGGGAGTCCCCTGTTCACTGAGTAAATCGCTTGGAATGTAGTGTCAGAAAAGTGCTATAAAGTGCTTTGAAAGTTCATTCATTCAAATCTGTTCTCATCTTTGTGTATTCAGGATTTTTATCATCTGGGCTATAAGCAGCTGGTTCCGCAGAGGTCCATCAACTCCAGATCCCAGCACACCTGCTGGAGCTCCACGAGTGCCAAGCCGCAACCTCTTCCCCAAAGACACCCTTATGGTAACAATAACCCACTAACATAAATTTAACTATGATCTGAATTACGATTATCTTTCTTTTATGGTCTGGTCTTTAAAGAAGGTACAGTCACCAAAATGTGTGATCTGGTCTGTTTTCTCAACTTGTTGCAATCTTTGAGTCACATGGTGAAATACAGAGCGCAGTTTAGGGTGTGACAACATGTTTACAAAAGTCATTCTAGAATTCTTACAATGCTCAACTTGTAGAGCGACGGCCAAGGTCACAGCCGAGGTTACATACTAAATGTGATGTCAAAATCCAGCAGATCACTGATTGGTCAGAGAGAATAGTCACTACCAGCATCACCGATTTTCCGATACCACCTGCTAGTTTTAAAGTAGCAACAGCGATCACAGTATAATATGTTCACACGACTTGAGAAAAAAGAAATGGCTGTGCGCAAAACCACGCCATGGTCAATAAACGAGGTGCAGACGGTCCACTCATTAGTGACGAGTGAAACGGAAAAGCCTTGCAGGAAGTGTCTCAGCTGTTGGCTGCGGCTAACACCGGACCTACCAACAGTGTAGGGAAAAGTAAAAAAACTTCAGAACCATCAAGGAAAAGTGGAAGTGGTTCGACCAAATGAATGCTATCTAGACTGGCGAGCAATGGGAGGGAGAGTGCCTTGGACGCAGCCATGATAGAGGATGGTACATTTTGTTACGTTAACTCTATATTCTGCTTGAAAGCTTCACTTTATTTAGTTGAACAGCTACTGGAAATCTTGCTTCTAAAACAACCAGGCCAATTTAACTGTTACACTTGTGTAAAATCACCATGCAACAACTGCTTTAAGCAGCACAATGAGCTAGTAGCTAACAGCTAGCGGTCATATTATTTTTTATGGTCAGTAATGTTTCTGTCGCGTTTAAGATGATCTCACGGCAGTAGAGCCGGCGCAACTATGATGATCAGCCTATAATCCCACCTACATTGAGGTGGCACTAAACTGCAATGGAAAAGCAAGCTTATTAAAGTAAAGTGAGTCGATCTGTAACGTGCAGTGGAAAAGTGCCATTGGATAAAGGCATCTGCTAATTGCATAATTGCTATATAAAAATAATATGGCTCTGAAATATTTCAGTTGTCTCACATATGCAAACCTTTATTATGCTCTCACACTTTTATCTTACATCTACAGTTCACTCTAAATATTCTAAATGGGATATCTAATCTACCACATGAGCAAACCCTAGTGTTGGTGCCTGCTAGTAAGCACTGATAATGTGAATTTCCCCTTTGCCTGTCTGTTCACAGGATCTATATATATATCTCTCTGAGAATGAGATATTTACAGATTTCAACGACACAGAAGCCCTATTCTGGTTCCAGCCAGATCTGGTGTATGGCGACTGGACCACAGGAGACTCAGGGGATGGCTGCTTTGAGCATTACAAAGAATTGAGCCTCTCTGAGGTGGGACTTGAATGCTTTTTCCAAAACAATGTGTATGCGCATTAGCTGGGCTAAAGGTCTGAAACACAGACGTTACACATAGTCCTGATTGGTTTAAAAGAACCGTTGTGTGTGTGTGTGTGTGTGTGTGTGTGTGTGTGTGTGTGTGTGTGTGTGTGTGTGTTTTCAATGATAATCTAATCCTTGTGTTGAGGGACTACTGCTAACCTCTTCTCTTTCTCTGTGAAATAGAGTTTGAAGCAGAACGGTTCTATATATATCCACATTTACTTCACCAAGAGCGGTTTCCACCCAGACCCCAAACGCAAGGGACAGTACCGCAGGCTATCCACTGTTTATGCCACTCGAAGTGAGTTTGCTCTTCATGTTGGTCATGTTGCATTCTCTGACACTCATGTTTTTGTTTGTCACATGTTTGGGTGGTCAGAAGGCCTGTAATAAAACATTTTCAGTAAATGGGTGAACCCGCACAAAAGACTTGAGCATATTCTTAAGGCCTATTTATACATCTGCGTCAAACATACACCGTAGTCTACGCGTAGCTACGGCAGTTATGGCATAGCCTATGCCGTAGCCTGATGTGCATCTCTCCAAATAAGTAACTACGATTTGTGTCCACGCGGACCACGGCTGTTTGAGGTATCCGAGGTAGCATTGCATTTTCCCCAAATGATTTTAAGAACTATTCAGCATATCACTATTTTATTTGGACTCTGGAGCATCAATGCAATGCAGGCAACATGTATGATAAATAATATGTACCTAATCTTTACATGTTCGCATACTTTGATCTCGTTTTTGACAATAATTTAATAAATACTTTCAAATCCACAAATTACATTGCTTTTGCTTATATATAAAATTAATAATTAGCTGTTTAGCTGTGTACTCGCACAACGCCTCGCAAACACAACTATAAATACAAACAATGCTAAGGACAGTAAGCGAATCCTATGGCATGGGTTTGATGCAGAAGTATAAAACGGCCTTTACTTTCTTCCTCTTCAACAGTGCTTAACAAGTACAAGCGGAGAAAGTTCCTCAAGACCAAGAACTTATTGACAGGAGAGACTGAAGCCGATCCAGAAATGATCAAGGTAAGTTTTGATCAACATCTATGTTCTGCATGTAATCTACACACTAAAGAAAGTTCTGAACGAGAATTTAACAGATAGAAATGCATAAACTAAAGGGCGTGGAAGTAGCTGGGTCTGTTTGAAATCAAGCAGGAATACAGTGAATTGGATTTCTGAAAACCCAACTTGGACCCACCTTTTTGAAATTCCAATCTGTCATGTCATTCATTTGTTGATTAAGCATCACATTAACATCACCACATTTGTTTTTCCTCTATTTGCAACTTTCCCAGTGAAATCAATGGATTTGCAGCATTAAATCTAGTGCTGTAGTTTTAAAACTGGAGGGGCTCGGCAATTAAAATCACAAAGTAAAAGATAAATACAATAAAAATGGATTGTATAGATGAAAGTGAATAATACCAAATATTTTCAGCTTTATAGACCGTCCTGTTCATTTTTACAAATATTCTGCCTTTGTAGGTGTGGTATAGCAAGGGAAAAACAATTCAGAAGTTGGAGGAATCAAATTGGATAGCACAGTTACAGGAATACCTTGTTATTTTATCCTTGCAATAAAAATAGCTGTGGTGTTCGGCAATTCAATTGTCTGCACTCCAGTGTTTTTGTTAGCTGGTAATTATTGTTGTTTTGACCGTTAAAACATCCCAATGTCAGACAATGTGTCGTAAAAGGCCGCCATCTCAAATTTTGTCAGGTCTTACTGTCTAAGAGTTTGAAAACCCCTTCTCTAGAGTGTAGATGCCCTGTTGCAAGAAGCTTGTTTGATTCTGAAGTTATGGTTTATTTGTGTGTTCCAAGCGGGCAGAGAGTCACGGGCCTGTGGAGATCATATCTCATTGGCATCCCAACCTCACCATCAACATAGTGGATGATCACACAGCTTGGGTGAAAGGCTCCGTCCCCCCTCCCCTGGACCAGCGTAAGTCCCTGACATACTGACCACATTTTCACAGCCCATCTAAAATCAAGTGATAATTTACTTGGTTAACCATCATCTGTTTCTCTCAGATGTGAAGTTTGATGCAGTGAGTGGAGACTACTACCCTATTGTGTATTTCAATGACTACTGGAACCTACAGAAGGACTACTACCCCATAAATGACACCTTGCAGATTCTGCCACTGCGACTCATCTACTGTCCCCTCTCATTGTGGCGCTGGCAGCTGTATGCTGCTCAGAACGCTCGCTCACCCTGGAATTTCCTGGGAGAGGACACTTACGAGCAGTCAGATGAGGACCAAGATTCTGTTAAGGTCTGCATCGGAATGGAACATCTCCAATTTATAACATTGATAAATCAGTTTATAAAGATGATTACTAGAGGTAGACCGATATATCAGTTTTACTGATTACTCTGTGACTATAGTTGCTTTTTAAAACTATTGGTTATTGGCAAAAATCATGCAGATAGTTGCTGATTGTTTTTATTCCTACAGTATAACAGCAGCATCTAGCAGTGAAATAAAAACAATCACTGACACTTTTTGGGGATTTGTTATATCTAAATATTTCATCACTGATAATATTCATCCATATTTTTATCCTCAATTCAATGCATATTTTGTTATTTTGATTTAGATAAATCAAGTGTTCTAAATTGAAGCGAGATTGTAACCGGTCCTGCTTCACCCGCTCCGAACGGGATTTGAAACGGGAACTCCAGCATGGGAGGCGGGCTAGCTAATGACGAGGCTAAAGGCTACAGCCTCTAGCATCAGTCGCTGGTGCGCGCCTCTTGAGGCCTGGGGAGTTAGGTTTACACACTGCACAACTACCTACAAGCTGGCTCACGTTACACTCAGCCCCCTTAACCTCACTCCCATCCGGGTCACGGCACCACTGTAACCGGTCCTGATCAACCCCCTCTGAACAGGACTCGAACCGGCATGGGAAGCGAATGCTAACGAGGAGGCTAAAGGCTATCAGTCACTAGTGTGCCTCTTGAGCCCAAGGGAGTGAGGTTTACATACTGCACAGCTACCTACCATCTGACTCCCATGACAATAGTATGCAGAGGAACATTTTATTATATAGAAACATGCCCTGCACATACATCAAGCCTCCAAATTTCTTGTGAATTATATATAAAATAAAAAAATCACCTTCTGATTATATTAAATCCTCAATCTGGTAAATATAGACTATAAAAGCATTAAATTATATATGGAGCATTTTAACTCCATAAGGAGTTAATTCTCTGTCATTACAATAGACTGAATCTAGATTTTAGTTAATTTTGGACTCTTTTAGCCTCGACCTGTGCCCATCGTAGTATGGAAAGATTAAAAATGTTACATTCTGTAAATTGATTTTAAAAATCTGCCTATTCTGACCACATTTAGTTATCGGTATTTGCAAAATCCACTATCGGTTGGAATCTAATGATTGCAGTGAAGTGGTTCCTGTGAAAAAAAAAATTGTCACATATGTTTATCAGTGGTTTTAGATCTTAGTTTCTGTTATTTCATAAGTTGAAGGCTGTAGAGTCTAAAAAAAATTTGGATGTTGTTTTGATTTTTGTTTTCATACATGACAATTTTATTTTATTTTAAATTACTTATAAATGTTATTAAGTTATCATAGTAGTCTTCATGTTTTCATAAATTTAAGGGATTTACTGATAAAGAAATTCTGGCCAATACAGATTACAAGATAATTTGTATTCATGTTATAGTCAATAATAGACTCTATGGCCATTATAAATCTATTCTATTACAATAGTAAAAAACAACCTGCTTCCATTATCGGCTGATGATTACAAGGAATTGCGAATATCGACCTATGCTGATATGGTCACCAATATATCATGCATCCCTAATGAATGTATGGAGGCTTTCTGAGCATTCTTGCAGAATAATATTACCATAAATCAGTCTTGGTGTGCTTGATCGGTGGGTTAATTTCATTGTTTCTCTCAACAGGTAGCTTTACTTGAGACCAATCCATATCTCCTTGGCCTGACAATCGTTGTTTCCATCGTCCACAGCATTTTTGAGTTCTTGGCCTTCAAGAATGGTAAATAATAAAATACTTGTTTAGAAATTTAAGATTGTTCTGCTAGTGTCCGAGTTTTGTGGCCCATTTCACCATCTGCTTTTTTTTCTGCAGATATCCAGTTCTGGAACAGTCGTCAATCTCTTGAGGGGCTCTCCGTGCGCTCCATCATATTTGGGGTGTTCCAGTCTCTGGTAGTGCTGTTGTATATCCTGGACAATGAGACCAACTTTGTCGTGCAGGTCAGCGTATTTATCGGACTGCTCATCGACTTCTGGAAGATTACCAAAGTTATGGATGTCAGGGTGAGAGATGCTGGCTAGCATTTTGAGTGACATCTGTCAATTACTGTAAATGGCTGGTATGATTTTAACTTTTCTCCTTTCCTAGTTGGACAGAGAGAACAGGATTGCTGGAATTTTCCCACGGTTGATATTCAAAGACAAGTCCACATATGTGGAGTCTTCAACTAAAATCTATGATGATGTAAGTAGATTTTCATGTGCTAGTTAGTACATGCAGTTTATTGAAAAGTTGTCACCAGTTGAAATTCCCCATACTTTTAAGTGACTAATCTCTGTCTGTTTTCCAGATGGCCTTTAAGTATCTGTCCTGGCTGTTGTACCCTCTCTTTGGGTGCTATGCAGTTTATAGCTTATTATATGTGGAGCACAAAGGCTGGTACTCATGGGTACTTGGTATGCTCTATGGGTTCTTGTTAACCTTTGGTAAGTGTTGGTTCACTTCATATCTTCAGTTTATTATGGCTGCATTCGATTGCATTGCTAATGTTTGCAAAAATGCTTATCGACTTCAAATTGGAAACGTTGAACAGAAATGCTTGAGGAAAAAGTGTAAGGGGGAATTCCATTTTTCACCCCTTGGGGGAAAGCCCTTTAAAGGATTTTCTACAGTAAACATAAACACTAAGAAGAGCAATGTCCACAATTACATGCTGTGTCACGTGTGAAATCTAGATGTTAGACTAAAGGGCATGGATGCATGGCAACACATTAATACTTGATGGATTTTTCAGTTTCTTTGGATTAAGTTGTTGCCATATTTATATGGGGTCATGAGGTTCAGAGTTACAATTCCCTTGAAAAATGCTAATATTACTTTGGTATAATGGTTGTTCACCCAAAATTATGTCTGGTGGTAAAATGGTGTCTAAATTGGGGCCTGGGTAGCTCAGCAAGTAAAGATGCTGACTACCATCTCTTGAGTCACGAGTTCGAATCCAGGGTGTGTTGAGTGACTCCAGCCAGGTCACTAAAGCAATCAAATTGGTTAGGGAGGGTAAAGTCATATGGGATAACCACCTCGAAGTCGCTATAATGTGGTTCACCCTCAGCGGGGCTCGTGGTGAGTTGTGCGTGAATGCGGCAGAGAATATCGTGAAGCCTCCAAAAGCAATATGTCTCTGTGGTAACGCGCTCAGCAAGCCACGTGTTAGATGTGTGGATTGACGGTCTCAGATGTGGAGGCAACCGAGATTCGTCCTCTGCCACCCGGATTGAGAATTGGACATTCCAAATTGGGGAGAAAAGGGGAGAGAGAAGCAAAAAGTGTCTAAATAAATTAAAAAGATAATCAAATGTTGATTGATTTTCAACATAAGTGTATTTGTTTTTTATCAAATTAAATGCTTTTATACGGAACAATCGCACAATCCAAAATACAACATTGGAATTATTTTTGTCAAAAAAACTGCTGTACAACAGAGCATCGCAGATGTGCGATGTTGCTTGAATATAATACAATTACTATTGTTTTATTATTATTATAGGTGGTAGAAGTAGTGGTAGTATTACAGTGAATATTACATAACTATACAGTAGTGATATATTTCTGTCATACTTTTTCCCATTTAACTGGAGCTTTTATTTTGGCAGAAGCTTTCATTTTGGAGTTGTCCTTTACGTTTCTTTGTGTTTTAGATGATAGCTTCTCACCTTCAGAAAAGCAGGTCGTTATGTGACCCAATGTTATTATTAAACTGCAAAATGCTGCTATTTTAATTAAATAAATATGTAGTACATAGTATTAGCGCTTTGCTTACTGTCATCTGCTACAAACAGAGCATGTGACGCTCATGATGTTTTTTTCTGCGTATGAGTCAATGAGCTCCACACATTCACTTTGAAGCTCGCAGCACACACATTGATGAGCCAAAACATTGACCATCTTCCCAATATGCTGTTGGTCCTCTGTTTGCCGCCAAAACAGTGCTGACTTGCTGAGCCATGGACTCTATAAGTCTTCTGAAGGTGCCCTGTGCTATCTGGCACCAAGATATTAGCAGCAGATCCTTCAAGTCTTTTAAGTTGTGTAAGCTGTGGATTGGACCTGTTGGTCAAGCATATCCCACAGATGCCCCGGCCTCTAAATTCCCCAGATCTCAATCAGATTGAGCATCTGTGGGATTTGCTGCTAATATCTTGGTTCCAGAACTCTTCATCGTGTTCCTCAAACAATTCCCAAACAATGCGTGGTGTGGCAGTGCACATTATCCTGCTGAACAAGGTCCCTGCCATCAGGAAATACGATTGCCATGAAGGAGTGTTCCTGGTCTGCAACGATGTTTAGGTAGGTGGCATGTGTCAAATTGGCATCCACATGAATGGCCGGATCCAGTGTTTCCCAGCAGTGTGCTGACTGGGAGCACCCCACAAGCCTTGCTGTTTCAGCGATTCTTTGACCATGTCATTTGACCTTGGCAAAGTCACTCCTGCACATTTGTCCTTCATTCAACACGTTGACTACGAGAACCGATTGTTTGCTTACCACCTAATCTACCTTGACATGTGGCCTTGTTAGGAGATGATCAATGTTATTTGCTTCACCTGTGAGTGGTCAATGTTTTGGTTCATCAGTGTATATCTCGTTAAATCGCAGCCTTTGCAGTTATATAATCTCACTAGGACATTACGTGATTTTAATTTGTGCGTTGAATGTTTATGGAAATGCATTCGGATGTCAGATGGTATTGGTTTTCAGTATCGGAGCATTTTTTATGTGTGGTATCAGACCCAATTCCGATACCAGAATTGGGACATCCCTACACAAAATGTACATTTCTGTCATCATTACTCTCCTTTGTTTTTCAAAATCTGAACTAAGTTACTTAAGCAAAACACTTCCTTCAGTAAATGTGTTTGTGCAGAAAGCAAATGATTTTTACAAGTAGTGTGTACTAACTTTTTTATTTGTTCTATAAAGAAAATAAAAGACAGAAAGAAAACTTCAGTATCTTTTTCTGCTGGATCCCAGGTCATATTGGACTGTCGGGAAATGAGAAAGCAGACATCACCGCTAAAGAAGTCCTTACTCTAGAAAAACTCAGTGTAGTATTCCACCCATAGGCCTAAAACCCTTACTAAACTCATATCTCTAACAAGTGGCAGATGGAATGGGACGAATGTTAAAACAATAAGCTATATGAAGTAAATCCTATTATAACCAATAATCTTCTCTTGAACTTTAAAAATAGACATGATCTAATTGTATATACAAGGTTCTCACCATGTGTATAGCCTTGTTTCTGTCATAGCGCTAAAAATAAATAAACCAAATGTTCTCCTTGAAAAATACTATGTGGTCTGGCATGTTTTAAATGTACATGTATCATATTTCCTAAAGGTTTCATCACCATGACACCACAGCTCTTCATTAACTACAAGATGAAGTCAGTAGCCCATCTTCCCTGGAGGATGCTCACCTACAAGGCCCTGAATACCTTTATAGATGACTTGTTTGCCTTCGTCATCAAGATGCCAATGATGTACAGAATAGGTTGTCTCAGAGATGGTGTGTTTCCCTACTTTTCTCTCAAAATAGTGATTACATTTATTTAACATTTTGGTTGTCATCTATCCTGTGAATTTGGAATGCCTGCTTTGAATTATAGGAGCGAAATAGATGCTGTTCAATGTTACATTGAGTACTTGATGTCTGTACATTATACAGAGCGTGCAAGGCTGCACTGTATAAGTATTCCTCAAACATTCCTGTTTTTTCTAAACCCCAACCAGCTTCATATAAAATAGCCATTGACTTGAGTGATAATGGTCTGCATTCAAAATGTTTCCAACAATGCTGATGTCTTAATATTTGCATTCTGAACCACCATCTATTTGGTTTGACAAGTTTTTGATTGCTTAAAAATTTATTTTGCTGCCTTGCAAGCACTAGTATTTCTTTCAGGAAGTTCAGTTGTACATTTAGCTGTAACTGTTTATTTTCCGAGATGATGTTTTGGTCTTCTCTCCATAGATGTGGTGTTCTTCATCTATCTGTACCAGCGCTGGATTTACAGAGTGGATCCCAACCGTGTCAATGAGTTTGGAACCAGCGGAGTTGACCGAAACAAGGACAGCTCAGACCAGCCAGCAATTGACGACGCAGTCGCTGCCATCACAGATAAATCAGAGGGGGAGAAGAAGAACGATTAACCCCTTTTTAATCCCCACCCTTACCCTCCAGTCTTGCGAAGGTGTATTCAAGCATCTTCAAGGCTGAGTTCATGTTTAATTGTCAGGGAAGGAACTGGATTAATGGTATTACGTTGAAGACTGCAGGAAAAAAAGTTCCTCCGTGTGCAATCCATGGGAAAAAAATAATTCTATTTAATGTAGACTTCGTGAAATAATTTTTTTCAATCTCCCATATTTTTGCAGTCAAAGTGAAGTAAAATGTGATGTACTGTATTGTATATTTTGGGGTTGGTAACACTAATAATTTGAAGGTTTAGGTGGACTGTAATTAATCATATTGGCTGGAGTGAATAGAGCGATTGCAGTACATATATAATTTTTTATACAGTACAAGAGAAAGGAAAAGAGGCCAAATTGAGCCTCGCTGTTCTGATCCTGTGTACTAAGTTCATTTTCATTCCATGTGTGAAGAGGTACCAGGAAACCGTAGTGTAGGACAGAAGAGGCCTGGAAAGACTAGCCAATTCTGTTCAAACGCTACCCATGCGAGACAGACTTTCCACGTTTTTAAAACAATTGATGTTTCAGATTTGAAAAGAAAAAAATAACAGCCTTGTAGGAATTAATATATGATTATATATTAATATTATTAATAACCATGATCATGATTTTTCTTGTTTCTAAGAACCTGAGTTTTCTTTTGTATCCCAGCTTGTAAAACTGAAATTGTGCTAACATCAACATGTCTAGCAATAGCTCAAGTGCCAGTCCTCTTACTGAGAACTTGTTTCATTACATTCACACTCCAAAGCTGGACCACCATGTGTCCAAGTCGGCTCGAGACGGCACAGTCCAAGAATGCTTGAGACAAAATGCCTGGTCCTTTTTTTTTTTTTTTGGTGCCGTAATTCTGAATTGATTGGGCTTTTATTTTGTTACGTTCAAAATTTGATCACTCATGTTTCTAGTAAAGCATAAGTGCAGTTTAAAGCAGAATCTGTTAAGAGTTGTCTTTGTTATTTTGTCTTATCTGCTTTTGACAGACTCCCATACAAAAAAAGAAAACATGAAATATATCAAATGAAAATGATCATGCAAAGATTTCAAAAAGTAAAAACTTCAAATAATGAGAAAGTGTTAAACGTATGTAATGCGTATTCTGCCCTATTGTTTAGCATGTATCTCTTTTGCCTGTGCAGAAAGTTCTGGCACTGCATCTTTTGTTCATATTTAAATATTTATGGTCTACATTATTCATTTACATTTGAGCAATGTGACTGAGCAGAAGAAAAGCTCTGCATTATTTTCTAGAAGCACATTTCATTAGTATAGTGGCATTGTATGAGAACCATTGCCATTAGTTCGATTTGTCTGAGGCAGACTGAATTATTTAGATATTTTGCATGTTTTACAATGAACATGGTTAAAGAATCATGAACATGGGTTAAAGAAGATCAAACTATGGGCAAAGGGGAAACACGTTATTTTCTATGCATACCAGGACAATTTGGAGCCTCAGATGTATAGAGGATTACTTTGCACTGTTATCCATTATCAACAGATTTCAAATCTTGGTAGAGTTTTGGAAGATACATATAATAATTTTATTCTCAAATTCTCTGGTGTGTTGAGCCTTTTCACCAGCTGTATCATATAATAAGACAATAACTTAATCATAATAAACCACTACAACATTGTAAATGCTAATAGATGTAGCATAATAAATCTATTTAGGTGAAGCTAAAGAGAGCAAATGAGCTTGTGACAAACTAAGTGTTTGGTAACGCTTTACAATAATGTTCCATTAGTTAACATGAACTAACAATGAACAATACTTTTACAGCATGTATTAGTCTTGTTTAATGTTAATTTCAACAAAGATGTAATTCACCCCAAAAATTGTTGTCATCATTTACTCACCTGCAAAATGCAAATGAAGATTTTTAGATGAATATCTCATTGCAAGTGAATGATGGCCAGACATTTGAGGCGGGGACTAAAAATAAAATGTTTTTCATTTTGTTTCGTTCTGACCAAAAACTGTTTGTTTTTTGTTTAGTTTAGTTTTTTTCTCGTTCCAGTTCAAAGGTTCTGCAGCCTCCTTTCCAAATGGTTACTGGTTAGAACAAAATAAAAAGACGGTTAACTTTCTTTTTACATTGACAGTACTCTCTGCTAAGAGGTTTTGCAGCATTGCCAGATCTCACAAGAGAAATAAGCCACTTGCCTCACCAAAATAAGCTTTTTGTTTTAAATCAATTAGATTATTTCCAGTGTGGTGTATTTGTCAGTGTTACGACCTCCTTTTAACTGTCTAGGGAAATAAGAGTATGTAACATATAAGTGATCATTTTAACTAAATTAAGAGAATAAAATGAAAAGAAAACAGGTTCAGTTACCGATAACTTCAGGCAGAGACAGATATGGGTTACTGCTAATTATATAATTCTTTCTTTGTAACAAAATCATAGCCATACACCATATATGCAAAAAGTGAAACAAAATATTTACAGAATATGTACAAATAGTAAGACAAAGTCAAACCAGACAAAGGAGTGAAGAAAAATGAACAGGGCTAAAGCAAAGAAATCAACAAAACTTCTACTATCTTACATCTTTTAAGTCTCAAGCTAACAAAGAAAATACAAATCATAAGCATACAGTTAATTAACAGTTTAGTATCGTTTTTATTAAAGATCTGCTTCAGAGTCAAAACCCAGCAGCATTATTGCATCATATCTGACAATAATTCCGTGAAGACCTGGAAACATCTAAGAAAAACTTTTTACCTCTAATAATGTTTTCCTTGTATATGAATTAGACGTGCATGTATATGTAATTATACATAGTTGTTAAAAAGGTCTTCATTCACACCAGACAATTATGCAGAGAAGTGATGAAGCAGATCCCTTCAGGTTCAAAGCACATGTTTATTTTTTTCGGGCAACATTAAATGGTGTAGCTCCAAAAATATACGGTGATAAAACCTTTGGCCTATAGTTTCTGTTACATTAAAAAATGATGGGAACAAAATTAACCCTTTATAACCGGTTACCAGCATTTAAAAATAACATTTTCACTCCGGAACAATTGAAAATCACTTTGATCTTGTTTTCGGTTACTTGAAACATAGTCAAATCAATCTCTGTAATTTTTCACAAATCCAGTTGTGTAAAACTGATGTTTTTCCATCATAATTATCATGTGTTTCAAGATTGTGACTTCTGAAATCCTATAACACTGATTTTTCAGGTAAACTCAAGAACTCAAAAAGAGTTAAGAGACAAAAACTGATCTGTGAAAACATTTAGCCTAGTGTGACCCATGTAGATGGTCATTTTGGAGAATTATAAGACGTTTATTGGTTTTATGGCTTATTTTATTCTTATTTCACAATGCCAATATATGCATGAAGCCATGACAGCGAGTCAAATAGATCTGTGAAAGTTCACAAATTCAGTTTAGTTAGAAACTAGTTTTTTTTCCTTCATAATTATCAAATTTCAAGAATGTGACCTTTCAATATTTATAACACTGATTTTTTTTTCAGGTAAACTGATGACCCAACAACTACAATAAATAAATAGATGCGTTAAACGACAAAGACTGATCTATGAAAAAAAATCACAAATCAGTCTGCAATTGGTTGAGATTGAGAGAGAGATGAGAGTGGTTTCAGTCTTCTAGGTGTTCAAATTTGGAGTTATTTGCATTAGAAAATAAAGAGTCGTAAAATATAAATGTCAAAAAAATGACGTCATCTGAATTCACTAATCATGAAGAATCACATGCACATTATTTACATGTATATTTACAGCACATAGCGGATTTAAAGCAGAAAACGCACCTCACTTTCTTTCCAGCAACTGTCTTGCCAAAATACTTGCCTTTGATCACCATACCGAATCCACCGCAGCCGAAGGGTTCCAGAGCAGCTGATCACCGAGGACCACATGTGGGCGCTTTTACCATTCATCGTGGTAACCCTGTACGCAAAGAGCCCAACACCGGTTTTGGCTCCGCGTGGGAAAGTTCACATGATCATGTGAACTCTCTTTCTGTCATATGACCACCATCGACGGAAATATCATGGGATCTAATTTGAATATTCTATATTAATCTGTCTGCCCTTCTGACATTTAAATAATCATGTGCCGTATGAATTAGATATGTACAATCCAATTCCTGATATCAACAATTGAATTAAAACTAGTAAAATGCTAATTTTTATATCTGTAAATTCATTTCAACATGTTAGATTTGGTATTTCAGATATCTGGAAATGGATTTCAGATATTGATAAACAGAAGAGAAATTAAAGATATCTTAAAATTAGGGCTGTCAATTGATAAAAATTTGTAATTGAATTAATTACATGGTGTCCTCGCATATAAAAATATTTGTTGAGAAAGCCCCTCATATAACAATAATTAAATATATAATGATTATTCATATTTATATCAATATATAATTATACATTGTTACCTTTAAATATTTAAAAAGAGTTAATCATTGATAAAAAGCGGCTTAAGAATACAATGTATTGTTTACTAACATATTATTGATCATAAGTTAATCATTGGCTTTCAGTTCACAGAAATCCATTTCACAAGTGAATTTGTCAATCAGTTGGAGATTTATTATGAGGGCTTGTTTAAGGTCCCGTCAATTTACACCTACATCAGACATGCTTGTGTAGCGTCTCGGGTGTGTTGTGTCATAAATATAAATGTTTAGGTCACTGTGTCAAGTTAAATATAGTTTAATACTCAATCTTTAAACACATCTTGAGATCCCTTAGTGCGGATTTGCTCTCCATCAAGTGTTTTGAACGTAAGAACGTAACACATGTTTGTGTTGTTCTGCCTACTGAAGTGTTTTCTTCACTGTATAAACTGAGCGTTGCTCATACAGCTGAAATTTCACTTACTGCCCTCTGGAGTAAACAGGTGGTACTACAAGCTTGCATTTCTCAGGAATCTTCCTTAAGCTGCGTACATACTGCCAGCAACATCGCGCGACAGCGACTCCATCCCATTCATTTTCAATGAGAGCACAGCGACTTCCGGCGACACGAGCTGTCGTGACCGTTGGCAACTAGATGTGGGCGTGTCCAGCGACGTGACAAAGTTGAGACAAGTTCAACTTTATTCAAATGAAGAGTGACTTATGGAAGCGACAGCCAATAGGAGAGAAGACGGGAGAGCTCACGTGATCCTTCTCTCTCACTCTCAGCTCCTGCAGTAACTGAAAGATGGATGAAAGGCTAATTCTTGCTTTTAGCAATTTTCCAGTGCTCTATGATATGGATATGGTATATCCAGCCGCAGCTCTTGCACCAGCCGGTGGTACTCGCCGTGCTGACACCGAGATTTCATGTTTTTTCTGGACCCAGACAGACTGGCGTTTGTGTTTTCGCCGCAGATAAACAGCCACTATGGCAAAGAGCACGCCTTGTTTCTCATTCATCTCATACAAGCATTTTATGTACTGATTCCATTTACATTTAGTCTTTTCCCTCCAAAATGTTTGCTTTTAGCGCCAAGAAAAGCGATTTGCTGTCAAGAGCAATGGAATGACATCCGTGAATGTCATTTATAAACGTTACAAGGCAACCAGTAGTGGGAATGCCCTCTAGCGACTTCACCGCCAGCCACTGGCGACCTGCAGCGACTAAGTCGCTGGCAGTGTGTACGCAGCTTTATTATGGTCCGGGGGCATGCGATTAATTGCGTACATTTTTTAAACGTGTTATTTTTTGTCAAATTAATCACACTGAATTAACACGATAAATCAACAGCCCTACTTAAAAGGCTTTATTACTAGTTACAATAACATTATACATTAGATATCTGAAGTTAGCATTGCCTCTTGTGCAAGTCAAATTATATAGATATTATGTAAGAAAATCTTTAAATCAGTAATCAATATGAGGAATGAAAATGTGCACTAGTAAAACAATTCAATTATTATTATAAAAAATACCAAGTACAAAGTTGCTACATGGCTAATATGCGTTTTAAATTAGCCGTATTGTTTTGAACAGGATGCTTGGTTGCTTAGGAGACCTGGCTGGATTCACTCAGCACACCCTGGATTCTAACTCACGACTCCAGGGGTGGTAGTCAGCATGAGTACACACTGAGCTACCCGTCTTCCCGCAGTACATCCTGGAGCCATCTCTTCCCTAGATAAACGGTGCACACGTACACAGCCATCCACGTGATGTAAAAGAGAACAGGACTCATCGGACCAGACGGGAAAGCTTTCGTTGCCCTCGAGCATACTGAATATGCACATAGTGACGGTAGTTCCGGACAGGGTGGAGCTCAGGACGGAGGTGACTCTCAAACCAAATTCATTCACCCCGGTCCCATGTGGAAACCACCTCTCGCTGTCGCAGCTCACAGACGTGGCCAAGCTGCAAGCGGAATTTGCAGATGTGTTCTCGCCTCTCCCCGGTCGCACAAACCATCATAGAACTATTACAAATCATAGAACACCATAGCGAGACCACCCCGGGGGTGGTGGCTCGTAGCTGCCCCTATCGCCTTTCTGAGCACAAGAAAAGTGTTATTCAGAAAGATCAGTAATTAATAGGATTACTGATGGCAATGCTGGAGATGGGTGTAATAGAAGAGTCGCTCAGCGATTAGGCCAGCCTGGTGGTGCTGGAACCTAAGAGCGACGGGACGGTCCGGTTCTGTGTAGACTATTGCAAAGTGAATGTCCAAACGCGGTGTCCAAATTTGATGCATACCCAATGCCTCAGATGGATAAATTGCTTGATCGTTTGGGCGCAGCTCAATTTTTTTTGACACTGGACTTAAAGGGTTATTGGCAGTCTCCTGTGAAAAACTGCTTTTTCCACATAATTCGGCTTACACCAATTCGTGACTCTTCCGTTCGGGCCTCGAACACGTTTCAGTGTCTCATGGACAAAATTCTCAGACCACATAATTAGATGATATTATTATTTATAGTAATGACTGCTGGCGGTACATGCAACATCTGAGAGATGTCCTGAGGTCACTGCGATAGGTGGGACCCACAGCCAACCCGAAGAAATGTGCAAGACCAAAAATGAGGTAAGACCAAAGGAGCTGGCTGGCTACTACCTAAGGTCTTTTAATCTGACGTCACCAGCCTGTTGACTGATCTTACTAGAAAGAGGGCCCTCGTTCTGTTCCAGTGGACGGAGTCGTGCCAATAGGCTTTCCTAAAAGTAAAGTCTGCGGTTTGTGGGGGGTGGGGGGTGCTTTCTCCTTTCTAACATGCTCCTAATTTCTCTCTCCCCTTTATTTTGCAGATGGATGCATCTGACAGGAGGCTGGGGGTGGTGCTCTCACAGTAGGTGGGTGGGGGAGGAATGGCTGGTGCTGTTCATAAGTCGCAAGCTCTCCTTGAGGGAGATGAAGTACAGCACCATCGAAAAGGAGTGTCTTGCGATCAAGTGGGCAGTCCTTACCCTCTGCTACTATCTGCTGGGGCAGGCCTTCACCCTCTGCTCGGATCATGCCCCACTCCAATGGCTCTACCACATGAAAAATACCAACGCGTAGATCACCTTTTGGTACCTGGCACTTCAGCCGTTTAAATTTGAGGTGTTCCACAGACCGGGTGCTCAAATGGCCGTGGCAGACTTTCTCTCCAGAAATTGCTGGCCAGATGCTGCCCTGGCCTGAGTCGGGTGGTGGGGGTATGTGGGGATTGGGCCATAGTTGTGTATGTGTCTGCGGGAGAGGGAGACCGGTAGGGCTCGTCACCTGAGCTGTCATTATCGCTAACACCTGTGTCTTGTTATAGTGATGAAGGAGGGATACCTAAAAATGAATGGAGAGAGAAACAAGAGAGAGATTGTTCCTGCATCTGTGACAGTTGCAACTCGTTTGTGTGTTTATGTGGCCACTAAGTGTCTTTTTTGTTTAAGTTTTGTATGAGTGATGCTGAAGAGTAATAAAATAAGTTGACAGTTCGCTGCCTCCTGACTCCTCCAATGCCACGTTTACGAACTTGTTGCAATAGAATTCTCACTAGTAGCCTAGTAATTCCATTGCTGTTAGGCCTGTCAAGAATTTGCATCAATTTAGTGAAAATGTAATTATAGATTTTTATAATTCACATCCTGCACCTGATTAAATGACAAAAATCTCTTGCACAAGCCAGCACTTTGACTTGGGTATAAATAAATCAATGATTAAAACAAGAATACTGAATATGCACATGGAGTGGTGGAGGCGTAGTGCACATGACTGTTAATCAGAAGGTCTGAGTAAGGCACTTAACTCCAGGTTGCTCTGGGGGGATTGTCCCTGTAATAAGTGCACTGTAAGTCGCTTTGGATAAAAGCGTCTGCCAAATGCATAAATGTAAATGTAAAATGTATCTGCATGTGAAAGGTTAATTAACCAGATTTGTAAAATGTTATAAGTCGTGTTATTTGGAGTTTACTCTTAACCCTTTACTGTACACTCTGAGCAACTACTTGTAAGAAAAGTGTTATATCATAATTATAATAAGATAAATCAGGCTAAAGTCCCCCTGGGGTAAGAGGCACTTTTAACAACAACAAAAATTACCACAGTCCTTTCCTAAACATCTGTATGTTACTATACACTGCAAAATATTCCTGACCATAGTTTTAATTTGAGGTAATTTGATCTAACATTTACTCTGAGACAAAATACTTATTTATCATTTTTAGTTTTATTCAAGGTGATGAAAAGTTTTATAATAATTGCCCAAAAAGTGAAAAGGCAGAAAAGCCTCACTGTTGTAGGGGCTAAATAAAAAAAATTCTTAAGTGGGGCGAACAGATTTGCAATGAAAAATTGTCAAAGTGGGCTCACATTGACTGATCCAATCACAATGGAGATTCATTTGTTAACATAATACTTGAGATGTTATGAAATACCAAATGTGATTGGAATGAACAGAAAATAGTTAACGATTTACTGAAGTGGTTATTTAGAATAAGAATTATCTTAGTATTACCAGTAGGTGGCGATATGCGCAAATAATGCAAATAAATAAAAGAAGAAGAATGTGGAAGTGAAAGTGAAAGTGGAGCTTTCTAGTCAAAATGTATTTAAAAATGGATCCATTTCTCCCCCACACCTATCATATCACTTCTGAAGACATGGATTAAACTAACTGGAGTCTTATGGTTTACTCATTTTCTGCTTTTATATGCTTTTTAGATATTCAAAGACCTGATCACCATTGACTATTGGACCTACAGAGCTGAGATATTCTTCTAAAAATCCTCATCTTTGTGTTCTGCAGAAGAAAGAAAGTCATACACATCTGGGATGGCATGAGGGTGAGTAAATGGTACATTTAATTTTGGATGAACTATCCCTTTAAGGTGTACCTTTACAATTTTAGATTTATTACAGTTTGATTTAGCCTGTGTAAAAAATTGAAAGAGTATTGCACATTTACATAGCACAGCTTATTTAAGGTCGAGGGTGGCGTTTTCATATACTTTGCTAAACTCACCTGTTGTTAGTCCGTTGTCATGGCGAGGAATCTTGGGGCTTTCCTCGGCTGTGACGTATGGGGGATTTCCATCCACAAGACCAGAGCGCTGTAGTTTATCTACATAAAGTGGAACAAATCTTGCGAGAGAGTGAGGTATTTGTCATGTCACAAGCGTTCGTGAAAGAGCGAGGGCTGAAGCTGTCTCCCGAGATTTTTTCCCGTTAAAGCTTCTGTCAACCCCAGTCGAAACAAGCGAAGCACACGGAAATGAGTCTTCAGCGCTGAACTCATCACCGTTTTGAAGACCAATTCAGTTCAACGCAAAAGCCATCTACGAGTGCGTGAAGAGAACAGAGAGAGAGTCTTATATTCTTCCACATTGCGCTTGCAATGAGAAACATGAGTATTCGGAACGGCACAGCGGATAATGGAGGTCAGTTCACTTTCTCACACGTTCAGATCGGTCGGCCCTGTTGTTGTCAGTCTGATTCAGCATGTTTTAGAAATACGTAATGTAGTTTGAGGTAAAGCAATTAATTATCCATGTATTACATTTAACGTGAACGTATGACACTGTGCGCTTTATCACGTTATATTGCGTTTTTAAATGACCGTTAATTGTATAATAAGTTCTTCTCAGAGATAAGTGGGTGTTTCCAAAGCTACAGGCCCGTATCGAAACAATAATACAGGCCCAAGAACATTTTACTTGTGTTTTCGTTTTGAAAGTTATCGCTTTTATAGTCTAGTTTTTGCGTTAAAAAACGCGCTTGAAAACGCAGCGCAACGACTAGAACGTAACGCAGGTGTCACGTGGCGCTTCAGTGCGCGTCAGCGGTCAAAGACTTCCGTCTGGCGCATGTTTACAAGACAATAAAGAAGAGTGCAGTCAAACGCAAAATTGGTTCGGTGTTAACGGTCCCTAATATGTTTGTTCTGAGTAAGCTCGTGTGTTTATGAGCTGATAATACAGACACGTTGTTGCAGAAGCGTCTCCATTGAGACACATTTCGCAAGTGGTTGTTTATCTTTAAACGTGAATTTTCTGTTCTAAATGAAAGAAAACGTTACTTTAACTATTGTATCTGTTTTTACACGATATCACTATAGATCCACTGAGGGCATTTTACCCCATATGTGGGGTAAAGGGGTCCCTTTCAGTTTCGTTTTCCGGTAATGCGCATGTTTTAACTCTTTTCTTCTGCCTTTCTCTTCATGCCCCCCTGGACCTGCAGCAATAGATCTAGGTGAGTGTTATTGTGACGTCATTGGGTGTTTATGAGTTGACCTTTCCTTTACTATGATAGCAAACAGTTATGTGTGGTTTAACAGAGGTCATATGTTCGTTTCAAAACTTTCTCACAGATATTATAGATGAGTACCTTTTGGAGAAATCAACTAAAGAGATGACCTTGTCAGGCCCTCTAAAAACACTCCCTGGTCCCCCACCTCCACCTGCGGACATTGAGTCATTGGACCCTCCATCTAGGAGTAGGCGCAGCATTCCTGTTTTGGTTCCCAGAGGAGCAGCACCACTGGTGGGTTTTTCTTGGAACAATATACTTATACCAAAAGAGTTCAAATTAGCTAGGCCAATTGACCAATATTATATATATATATATATATATAATATTGGTCAATATAATATTCATCCATTGGCCTCATTAACCTTTTTGCCTATGAATTTTCAATCGATTTCCACTCCTTATTCATCTACAAACGAATAGCAAAAAACAAACAGTTTATCCAATCAGAATTATTCCCTCGATGCTTACAAGCAAAGCATATTGGCTTTTTCACAAATTGCATGCTCCTTAACCAATGCACCTTGTGAGTCTGAGCTCCACCCCATTAGACCAGGCCTTCTAGCTGACCTTGAATGACGCAATCATGCTTTAAGTGATGTACGTAATTTGAAAGTGAAGAACGCAAGATCTTGATGACGAGTCGGCTGTCATCACATTGAAAAAGAGATCCTTATTGAATTAAAAACCTGAGATGTTCTGCATGATCATGCGATTGATTAATTAAACAGGAAAGGAGGGCTGATTTTCACTTCAAGCAAATTGGTAAGTGCTCTT
>NW_026266377.1:0-31539 GCF_025860055.1 Xyrauchen texanus
CAATATCTATCTATCTGTCTATCTATCTATCTATCTATCTATCTGAGGGTCAATATCTATCTATCTATCTATCTATCTATCTGAGGGTCAATATCTATCTATCTATCTATCTATCTATCTATCTATCTATCTATCTATCTATCTATCTATCTATCTATCTATCTATCTGAGGGTCAATATCTATCTATCTATCTATCTATCTATCTATCTGAGGGTCAATATCTATCTATCTATCTATCTATCTATCTGAGGGTCAATATCTATCTATCTATCTATCTATCTATCTATCTATCTATCTATCTATCTATCTATCTATCTATCTATCTGAGGGTCAATATCTATCTATCTATCTATCTATCTATCTATCTATCTATCTATCTATCTATCTATCTATCTATCTAGCAACTAAGTTAAACTTTTTTAACACTACACTGTAAAACTGGCTCATTAGAGTCATTAATTTGGGAATCAGACTACACTGGTCACACTGTATGTTTCACACTGTATATTCAAAAGAACTGGCTCATTAGAGTCATTCATTTGGGAATCAGACTACACTGGTCACACTGTATGTTTCACACTGTATATTCAAAAGAACTGGCTCATTAGAGTAATTTGTTTGGGAATCAGACTACACTGGTCACACTGTATGTTTCACACTGTAGATTCAAAAGAACCGGCTCATTAGAGTCATTTGTTTGGGAATCAGTCTACACTGGTAACACATGCTAGCATCGCCTAGCGAAGTGCTAAAACATGCTAAAAAGTGCTTAGCATCATGCTTAACACATGCTAGCATCGCCTAGCGAAGTGCTTAAAACATGCTAAAAAGAGCTAGCACCATGCTTAACACATGCTTAGCATACGCCTAGCGAAGTCTTAAAACATGCTTAAAAGTGTTAGCATGATGCTTAACACATCTTAGAATCAGCCTAGCGAAGTGCTTAAAACATGCTAAAAGCGTCTTAGCATCATGCTTAACACATCTTAGCATCGCCTAGCGAAGTCTTAAAACATGCTAAAAGCGTCTTAACATCATGCTTAACACATGCTTAGCATTGACTAGCGAAGTGCTAAAAAGGCTAAAAATATGCTTAGCATCATGCTTAAAATCGCCTAGCGAAGTCTTTAAAACATGCTTAAAAGCGTCTTAGCATCGCCTAGCGAAGTGCTAAAAAATGCTAAAAGCGTCTTAGCATCATGCTTAACACATGCTTAGCATCGCCTAGCGAAGTGCAAAAAAATGCTTAAAGCGTCTTTAGCATCATGTTAACACATGCTTAGCATCGCCTAGCGAAGTCCTAAAAATGCTTAAAAGCGTCTTAGCATCATCTTAACACATGCTTAGCATCGCCTAGCAAAGTGTTAAAACATGCTAAAAGCGTCTTAGCATCATGCTTAACACATGCTTAGCATCGCCTAGCGAAGTGCTTAAAAATGCTTAAAAGCGTCTTAGCATCATGATAACACATGCTTAGCATCGCCTAGCGAAGTCTTAAAACATGCTAAAATCGTGTTAGCATCATGTTAATACATGTTAGCATCGCCTAGCGAAGTCTTAAAACATGCTAAAAGCGTTCTAGCATGATGCTAACACATGCTTAGCATCGACCTAGCGAGGTGCTAAAACATGCTAAAAGCGTCTTAGCATCATCGCTGACACATGTTAGCATCGCCTAGCGAAGTGCTAAAAAATACTAAAAGCGGGTTAGCATCATGCTTAACACATGCTTAGCATCGTCTAGCGAAGTGTTAAAACATGATAAAATGTGCTAGCATCATGCTAACACATGCTAGCATCGCCTATCTAAGTGCTAAACATGCTAAAAGCGTGTTAACATCATGCTATCACATGCTAGCATCGTCTAGCGAAGTGCTAAAACATGCTATAAACGTGCTAGCATCTATCTGTCTATCTATCTATCTATCTATCCATCTATCTATCTGAGGGTCAATATCTATCTATCTATCTATTTGAGGGTCAATATCTATCTATCTATCTGAGGGTAAATATCTATCTCTCTCTCTATCTATCTATCTATCTATCTATCTATCTATCTATCTATCTATCTATCTATCTATCTATCTATCTGAGGGTCAATATCTATCTATCTATCTATCTATCTATCTATCTGAGGGTCAATATCTATCTATCTATCTATCTATCTATCTATCTATCTATCTATCTATCTATCTATCTATCTATCTGAGGGTCAATATCTATCTATCTATCTATCTATCTATCTATCTATCTATCTATCTATCTATCTATCTATCTATCTATCTAGCAACTAAGTTAAACTTTTTTAACACTACACTGTAAAACTGGCTCATTAGAGTCATTAATTTGGGAATCAGACTACACTGGTCACACTGTATGTTTCACACTGTATATTCAAAAGAACTTGCTCATTAGAGTCATTCATTTGGGAATCAGACTACACTGGTCACACTGTATGTTTCACACTGTATATTCAAAAGAACTGGCTCATTAGAGTAATTTGTTTGGGAATCAGACTACACTGGTCACACTGTATGTTTCACACTGTAGATTCAAAAGAACCGGCTCATTAGAGTCATTTGTTTGGGAATCAGTCTACACTGGTAACACATGCTAGCATCGCCTAGCGAAGTGCTAAAACATGCTAAAAAAGTGCTAGCATCATGCTAACACATGCTAGCATCGCCTAGCGAAGTGCTTAAAACATGCTAAAAAGAGCTAGCACCATGCTAACACATGCTAGCATCGCCTAGCGAAGTGCTTAAAACATGCTTAAAAGTGTTAGCATGATGCTTAACACATGCTAGAATCGCCTAGCGAAGTGCTTAAAACATGCTAAAAGCGTCTTAGCATCATGCTTAACACATGCTTAGCATCGCCTAGCGAAGTGCTTAAAACATGCTAAAAGCGTCTTAACATCATGCTAACACATGCTTAGCATTGACTAGCGAAGTGCTAAAAAGGCTAAAAATATGCTTAGCATCATGCTTAAAATCGCCTAGCGAGTGCTTAAAACATGCTTAAAAGCGTCTTAGCATCGCCTAGCGAAGTGCTAAAAATGCTAAAAGCGTCTTTAGCATCATGCTTAACACATGCTTAGCATCGCCTAGCGAAGTGCAAAAAATGCTAAAAGCGTCTTAGCATCATGTTAACACATGCTTAGCATCGCCTAGCGAAGTCCTAAAAATGCTAAAAGCGTGCTTAGCATCATGCTTAACACATGCTTAGCATCGCCTAGCAAAGTGTTAAAACATGCTAAAAGCGTGCTAGCATCATGCTTAACACATGCTAGCATCGCCTAGCGAAGTGCTAAAAAATGCTAAAAGCGTCTTAGCATCATGATAACACATGCTAGCATCGCCTAGCGAAGTCGTTAAAACATGCTAAAATCGTGTTAGCATCATGTTAATACATGTTAGCATCGCCTAGCGAAGTGCTTAAAACATGCTAAAAGCGTTCTAGCATGATGCTTAACACATGCTTAGCATCGACCTAGCGAGGTGCTAAAACATGCTAAAAGCGTGCTAGCATCATGCTTGACACATGTTAGCATCGCCTAGCGAAGTGCTAAAAAATACTAAAAGCGGGTTAGCATCATGCTAACACATGCTAGCATCGTCTAGCGAAGTGTTAAAACATGATAAAATGTGCTAGCATCATGCTAACACATGCTAGCATCGCCTATCTAAGTGCTAAACATGCTAAAAGCGTGTTAACATCATGCTTATCACATGCTAGCATCGTCTAGCGAAGTGCTAAAACATGCTATAAGCGTGCTTAGCATCTATCTGTCTATCTATCTATCTATCTATCCATCTATCTATCTGAGGGTCAATATCTATCTATCTATCTATTTGAGGGTCAATATCTATCTATCTATCTGAGGGTAAATATCTATCTCTCTCTATCTATCTATCTATCTATCTATCTATCTATCTATCTATCTATCTATCTATCTATCTATCTATCTATCTGAGGGTCAATATCTATCTATCTATCTATCTATCTATCTATCTGAGGGTCAATATCTATCTATCTATCTATCTATCTATCTATCTATCTATCTATCTATCTATCTATCTATCTGAGGGTCAATATCTATCTATCTATCTATCTATCTATCTATCTATCTATCTATCTATCTATCTATCTATCTATCTATCTAGCAACTAAGTTAAACTTTTTTAACACTACACTGTAAAACTGGCTCATTAGAGTCATTAATTTGGGAATCAGACTACACTGGTCACACTGTATGTTTCACACTGTATATTCAAAAGAACTGGCTCATTAGAGTCATTCATTTGGGAATCAGACTACACTGGTCACACTGTATGTTTCACACTGTATATTCAAAAGAACTGGCTCATTAGAGTAATTTGTTTGGGAATCAGACTACACTGGTCACACTGTATGTTTCACACTGTAGATTCAAAAGAACCGGCTCATTAGAGTCATTTGTTTGGGAATCAGTCTACACTGGTAACACATGCTAGCATCGCCTAGCGAAGTGCTAAAACATGCTAAAAAAGTGCTAGCATCATGCTAACACATGCTAGCATCGCCTAGCGAAGTGCTAAAACATGCTAAAAAAGAGCTAGCACCATGCTAACACATGCTAGCATCGCCTAGCGAAGTGCTAAAACATGCTTAAAAAGTGTTAGCATGATGCTTAACACATGCTTAGCATCGCCTAGCGAAGTCGTTAAAACATGCTAAAAGCGTCTTAGCATCATGCTTAACACATGCTAGCATCGCCTAGCGAAGTGCTTAAAACATGCTAAAAGCGTGCTAACATCATGCTAACACATGCTAGCATTGACTAGCGAAGTGCTTAAAAAGGCTAAAAATATGCTTAGCATCATGCTAAAATCGCCTAGCCGAAGTGCTTAAAACATGCTTAAAAGCGTCTTAGCATCGCCTAGCGAAGTGCTAAAAAATGCTAAAAGCGTCTTAGCATCATGCTAACACATGCTAGCATCGCCTAGCGAGTGCAAAAAATGCTAAAAGCGTCTTAGCATCATGTTAACACATGCTAGCATCGCCTAGCGAAGTCCTAAAAATGCTAAAAGCGTCTTAGCATCATGCTAACACATGCTTAGCATCGCCTAGCAAAGTGTTAAAACATGCTAAAAGCGTGCTTAGCATCATGCTTAACACATGCTAGCATCGCCTAGCGAAGTGCTAAAAAATGCTAAAAGCGTCTTAGCATCATGATAACACATGCTAGCATCGCCTAGCGAAGTGCTTAAAACATGCTAAAATCGTGTTAGCATCATGTTAATACATGTTAGCATCGCCTAGCGAAGTGCTTAAAACATGCTTAAAACGTGCTAGCATGATGCTAACACATGCTTAGCATCGACCTAGCGAGGTGCTTAAAACATGCTAAAAACGTCTGCTAGCATCATGTTGACACATGTTAGCATCGCCTAGCGAAGTGCTAAAAAATACTAAAAACGGGTTAGCATCATGCTAACACATGCTAGCATCGTCTAGCGAAGTGTTAAAACATGATAAAATGTGCTAGCATCATGCTAACACATGCTAGCATCGCCTATCTAAGTGCTAAAACATGCTAAAAGCGTGTTAACATCATGCTATCACATGCTTAGCATCGTCTAGCGAAGTGCTAAAACATGCTATAAACGTGCTAGCATCTATCTGTCTATCTATCTATCTATCCATCTATCTATCTGAGGGTCAATATCTATCTATCTATCTATTTGAGGGTCAATATCTATCTATCTATCTGAGGGTAAATATCTATCTCTCTCTCTATCTATCTATCTATCTATCTATCTATCTATCTATCTATCTATCTATCTATCTATCTATCTATCTATCTATCTATATCTATCTCTCTATATATCTAAGGGTAAATATCTATCTATCTATCTGAGTGTCTATCTATCTATCAATCTATCTATCTATCTATCTATCTATCTAGCAACTAAGTTAAACTTTTTTAACACTACACTGTAGAACTGGCTCATTAGAGTCATTAATTTGGGAATCAGACTACACTGGTCACACTGTATGTTTCACACTGTAGATTCAAAAGAACCGGCTCATTAGAGTCATTAATTTGGGAATCAGACTACACTGGTCACACTGTATGTTTCACACTGTAGATTCAAAAGAACTGGCTCATTAGAGTCATTAATGTTGTAATCAGACTACACTGGTCACACTGTATGTTTCACACTGTAGATTCAAAAGAACTGGCTCATTAGAGTCATTTGTTTGGGAATCAGACTACACTGGTCACACTGTATGTTTCACACTGTAGATTCAAAATAACCAACTTTAAAATTCAAACTAATTTAAACTTTAGACTAATTTAAACTGTAAACTAATTTAAACTATAAACTAATTTAAACTTCAAACTACTTTAAACTTCAAACTACTTTAAACTATAAACTACTTTAAACTATAAACTACTTTAAACTCATTTAAACTAATTTAAACTTCAAACTACTTTAAACTTCTTCAAACTTTCTGGTCCAAACTTTCACAAGCCAACTTAAAGTTTGTACTCAAACTTTTTAATCTAGTTATTATTATTATTCTTACTCTGAAATTTCTATATCTAACTCCTCCTAGAGCTTTTAAGCTACAGGCACCAAACTCGGCACAGACCTTCAGACTAATCCTGAATAGTGTGCTATATCTTTTCTAACTGATCGGACTTACGGTTTTCCTAAAAATGACGATCAAACTCAGAAAAAACTCCCATTGACTTAACATTGTGGAATGTTCAGAAATTCAAATTCCAACTGACATTTTCACACACACACACAAAAAGGGCCTGTCAGCCCTGCATCTCTCCCTCTCTCTCTCCCTCAGAGGATTTCTTTTATCAAGCAGCCAAAAAGTAATGACCTAAAATCTTCCTAGCCACACGCCAAAACATGCTAAAAACGTGCTAGCATCGCCTAGCGAAGTGCAAAAAAATGCTAAAAACGTGCTAGCATCATGCTAACACATGTTAGCATCGCCTAGCAAAGTGCTAAAACATGCTAAAAACGTGCTAGCATCGCCTAGCGAAGTGCAAAAAATGCTAAAAGCGTCGTTAGCATCATGCTAACACATGCTAGCATCGCCTAGCGAAGTCGCTAAAACATGCTAAAAGCGTGCTAAGCATCATGCTAACACATGCTAGAATCACCTAGCGAAGTCGCTAAAACATGCTAAAAACGTGCTAGCATCATGCTAACACATGCTAGCATCGCCTAGCGAGTCGCTAAAACATGCTAAAAGCGTCTAGCATGACGCCTAGCGAAGTGCTAAAAATTCTAAAACGTCACTAGCATCATGCTAACACATGCTAGCATCGCCTAGCGAGTGCTAAAACATGCTAAAACGTCTAGCATCATGCTAACACATGCTAGCATCGCCTAGCGAAGTGCTAAAACATGCTAAAAACGTGCTAGCATCATGCTAACACATGTTAGCATCGCCTAGCGAAGTGCTAAAAAGGCTAAAAACGTGCTAGCATCATGCTAACACATGCTAGCATCGCCTAGCGAAGTGCTAAGTCATGCTAAAACGTGCTAGCATCATGCTAACACATGCTAGCATCGCCTAGCGAAGTGCTAAAACATGCTATAAACTATAAACTACTTTAAACTTCAAACTACTTTAAACTATAAGCTACTTTAAACTAATTTAAACTAATATAAAATACAAATTTCTTTAAACTTCAAACTATTTTAAACTTCAAACTACTTTAAACTATAAACTACTTTAAACTAATTTAAACTAATTTAAACTTCAAACTACTTTAAACTATAAACTACTTTAAACTATAAGCTACTTTAATTTAAACTAATATAAACTTCAAACTACTTTAAACTAATTAAAACTACAAACTAATTTAAACTTTAAACTAATTTAAACTATAAACTACTTTAAACTTCAAACTACTTTAAACTATAAGCTACTTTAAACTAATTTAAACTAATATAAACTTCAAACTACTTTAAACTATAAACTACTTTAAACTTCTTCAAACTTTCTGGTCCAAACTTTCACAAGCCAACTTAAAGTTTGTACTCAAACTTTTTAATCTAGTTATTATTATTAAGTTGGCTTGTGAAAGCCAACTTACTGAAATCCTATTTAAACTTATTATTAGTGGTGCTTGTAAAGCATCACTATTGTAATCTCACATACTTATTATTAGTGGTGCTTGCAAAGCATCACTATTGTAATCTCACATACTTATTAGTGGTGCTTGCAAAGCATCACTATTGTAATCTCACATACTTATTAGTGGTGCTTGCAAAGCATCACTATTGTAATCTCACATACTTATTAGTGGTGCTTGCAAAGCATCACTATTGTAATCTCACATACTTATTAGTGGTGCTTGCAAAGCATCACTATTGTAATCTCACATCTATCTCCGTACAAAACTTCGGCACCTAACTCGTCCCGCACCGTTTGGCGTAGACCCACGAATGGGGTGTCAAATCGAACGCCCTGGGGGGCAGGAGCTGCCCAAAAATGCCCCAATTGACTTATAATGGTGTAGGACGGCCCATGAAATGAAAAGGCATAGGGATTTGTATTGAACATAGCTCTGGATCACAGTGTCATAGAGACGAGGGGGTGGGCTCATTTTACTCAGACAACCAATCAGTCTCTCTGGATCATTGTGAAGCTATCAAGCCACGCCCTAGCAACCATTAAGAGCACCTTAGCAACAAGTCCCATAGACTTCTATTGAAAAACATCAAAGGGATATCTCCGGATAGAAGTGTCATAGAAACACAAGGGTGGTCTCGTTTGACTCGGGACAGCAAACAGCCAATCATGCATCACTTCAACACTTCCTAGCCCCTCCCTAGCAACCATTGTCGAGCACCTTAACAACCAAAATCCATAGAGGGATATCTTCCATTCTGAATGTCACAGAGGCATGGGAGTTGGTTTATATCATTCATACTGACAAGCAGCCTTTGGAGATTCATGATTGGCAGCTGCCAAGCCACTCCCTAGCAACTACACAGAGTACCCTAGCAACCGTTTAGCAGTAACTATATCTCTGCACCAGAAAATCAGAGAGACTTCTGGGTCGATTTATTTCAATCAGGATGGCAAGGAGACTTGATAAGTATCACTATGTTAACTGCCTAGCAACCAGATGGGGTTACCCTAGCAACCGAGTAACAAATCACATATCTCTGCATCAGAAAAACGTAGAGACTTCCGGGTTGACTTATTTCAATCAGGATGGCAAGGACACTTCATTAGTATCACTATGGTAACTGCCTAGCAACCAGATGGGCTTACCCTAGCAACCGAGTAACAAATCACATATCTCTGCATCACAAAAACATAGACACTTCCGGGTTGACTTACTTCAATCAGGATGGCAAGGAGACTTCATTAGTATCACTATGGTAACTGCCTAGCAACCAGATGGGCTTACCCTAGCAACCGAGTAACAAATCACATATCTCTGCATCAGAAAAACGTAGAGACTTCCGGGTTGACTTATTTCAATAAGGATGGCAAGGACACTTGATTAGTATCACTATGGTATCTGCCTAGCAACCAGATGGGGTTACCCTAGCAACCGAGTAAAAAATCACATATCTCTGCATCACAAAAACATAGAGACTTCCGGGTTGACTTATTTCAATCAGGATGGCAAGGAGACTTCATTAGTATCACTATGGTAACTGCCTAGCAACCAGATGGGCTTACCCTAGCAACCGAGTAACAAATCACATATCTCTGCATCAGAAAAACGTAGAGACTTCCGGGTTGACTTCTTTCAATAAGGATGGCAAGGACACTTGATTAGTATCACTATGGTATCTGCCTAGCAACCAGATGGGGTTACCCTAGCAACCGAGTAAAAAATCACATATCTCTGCATCACAAAAACATAGAGACTTCCGGGTTGATTTATTTTAATCAGGATGGCCAGGAGACTTGATTAGTATCACTATGGTAACTGCCTAGCAACCAGATGGAGTTACCCTAGCAACCGAGCAACATATCACATATCTCTGCACCAGAACACACTACAGACTTCCGGGTTGACTTATTTCACTCAGGATGGAAAGGAGCCATGTATTGTATTACCTTGGTAACTACATAGCAACCACACGGGCTTACCCTAGCAACCGAGTAACAAATCACATATTTCTGCACCAGAAAATCGTACAGACTTCTGGGTTGATTTATTTATCACCATAATTTTTGTTCTTTTCCAGTTACAACATGCTGTTTGACGAGTTTTGCCACGGCAAGCACCACTCACATTTTCTTCAGGAAATGTACCTATCTAGTTTTTATTATTTTTATTTTTCTTATTTTTTATATCTCTTAACAAAACTTCGGCACCTAACTCGTCCCGCACCGTTTGGCGTAGACCCACGAATGAGGTGTCAAATCGAACGGCCTATTGAGGACACGTGTGCTATGACTTTTATAAGCGATCGGGGGTACGGTACTTGCCCCAGGGGCAAAAAAGCGGCCGAAAAATCCCATAGACTTAACATTGAGACAAACTTTGACGCGTCACAGCTCCAAGCGAGGATTTCGTAGAAACGTGTGATTTGCCACATTTGAAGAGGCTGGCAGGCTCTGTAAGAGCATACCTCAATATGGGGTAAAAGTTGCACCCCTGGGGGGCAGGAGCTGCCCAAAAATGCCCCAATTGACTTATAATGGTGTAGGACGGCCCATGAAATGAAAAGGCATAGGGATTTGTATTGAACATAGCTCTGGATCACAGTGTCATAGAGACGAGGGGGTGGGCTCATTTTACTCAGACAACCAATCAGTCTCTCAGGATCATTGTGAAGCTATCAAGCCACGCCCTAGCAACCATTAAGAGCACCTTAGCAACAAGTCCCATAGACTTCTATTGAAACAGATCAAAGGGATATCTCCGGATAGAAGTGTCATAGAAACACAAGGGTGGTCTCGTTTGACTCGGGACAGCAAACAGCCAATCATGCATCACTTCAACACTTCCTAGCCCCTCCCTAGCAACCATTGTCGAGCACCTTAACAACCAAAATCCATAGAGGGATATCTTCCATTCTGAATGTCACAGAGGCATGGGAGTTGGTTTATATCATTCATACTGACAAGCAGCCTTTGGAGATTCATGATTGGCAGCTGCCAAGCCACTCCCTAGCAACTACACAGAGTACCCTAGCAACCGTGTAGCAAGTCACTATATCTCTGCACCAGAAAATCAGAGAGACTTCTGGGTTGATTTATTTCAATCAGGATGGCAAGGAGACTTGATTAGTATCACTATGGTAACTGCCTAGCAACCAGATGGGGTTACCCTAGCAACCGAGCAACAAATCACATATCTCTGCACCAGAAAATACTACAGACTTCCGGGTTGACTTATTTCACTCAGGATGGAAAGGAGCCATGTATTGTATTACCTTGGTAACTGCATAGCAACCACATGGGCTTACCCTAGCAACCGAGTAACAAATCACATATTTCTGCACCAGAAAATCGTACAGACTTCTGGGTTGATTTATTTATGACCATAATTTTTGTTCTTTTCAGTTACAGCATGCTATTTGACGAGTTTTGCCACGGCAAGCACCACTCACATTTTCTTCAGGAAATGTACCTATCTAGTTTTTATTATTTTTATTTTTCTTATTTTTTATATCTCTTAACAAAACTTCGGCACCTAACTCGTCCCGCACCGTTTGGCGTAGACCCACGAATGAGGTGTCAAATCGAACGGCCTATTGAGGACACGTGTGCTATGACTTTTATAAGCGATCGGGAGTACGGTACTTGCCCCAGGGGCAAAAAAGCAGCCGAAAAATCCCATAGACTTAACATTGAGACAAACTTTGACGCGTCACAGCTCCAAGCGAGGATTTCGTAGAAACGTGTGATTTGCCACATTTGAAGAGGCTGGCAGGCTCTGTAAGAGCATACCTCAATATGGGGTAAAAGCTGCACCCCTGGGGGGCAGGAGCTGCCCAAAAATGCCCCAATTGACTTATAATGGTGTAGGACGGCCCCTGAAATGAAAAGGCATAGGGATTTGTATTGAACATAGCTCTGGATCACAGTGTCATAGAGACGAGGGGTGGGCTCATTTTACTCAGACGACCAATCAGTCTCTCAGGATCATTGTGAAGCTATCAAGCCACGCCCTAGCAACCATTAAGAGCACCTTAGCAACAAGTCCCATAGACTTCTATTGAAACAGATCAAAGGGATATCTCCGGATAGAAGTGTCATAGAAACACAAGGGTGGTCTCGTTTTACTCGGGACAGCAAACAGCCAATCATGCATCAAATCAACACTTCCTAGCCCCTCCCTAGCAACCATTGTCGAGCACCTTAACAACCAAAATCCATAGAGGGATATCTTCCATTCTGAATGTCACAGAGGCATGGGAGTTGGTTTATATCATTCATACTGACAAGCAGCCTTTGGAGATTCATGATTGGCAGCTGCCAAGCCACTCCCTAGCAACTAAACAGAGTACCCTAGCAACCGTTTAGCAGTAACTATATCTCTGCACCAGAAAATCAGAGAGACTTCTGGGTTGATTTATTTCAATCAGGATGGCAAGGACACTTGATTAGTATCACTATGGTAACTGCCTAGCAACCAGATGGGGTTACCCTAGCAACCGAGTAACAAATCACATATCTCTGCATCAGAAAAACGTAGAGACTTCCGGGTTGACTTATTTCAATCAGGATGGAAAGGAGACTTCATTAGTATCACTATGGTAACTGCCTAGCAACCAGATGGGCTTACCCTAGCAACCGAGTAACAAATCACATATCTCTGCATCACAAAAACATACAGACTTCCGGTTTGACTTATTTCAATCAGGATGGCAAGGACACTTGATTAGTATCACTATGGTAACTGCCTAGCAACCACATGGGGTTACCCTAGCAACCTACTAACAAATCACATATTTCTGCACCAGAACATTATACAGACTTCTGGGTTGATTTATTTATGACCACAATTTCTGTTCTTTTCAAGCAGGCTATTTGACGAGTTTTGCCACGGCAAGCACCACTCACATTTTCTTCAGGAAATGTACCTATCTAGTTATTATTATTCTTCTTAGCGGTGAAATTTCTATACGCTACTCCTCCTAGAGCTTTAACTCCACATACTCCAAACTCGGCACAGACACTCAAACTGTTCTGACTCGAGTTGCTATATCTTTTCTAACTGATCGGACTTACGGTTTTCCTAAAAATGACGATCAAACTTGGAAAAAACTCCCATTGACTTACATTGCGGAATCTTCAGAAATTTGAATTCCAACTGACATTTTCACACACACAGACAAAAAGGGCCTGTCAGCCCTGCATCTCTCCCTCTCTCTCTCCCTCAGAGGATTTCTTTTATCAAGCAGCCAAAAAGTAATGACCTAAAATCTTCATAGCCACACGCTAAAACATGCTAAAAGCGTCTTAGCATCATGCTAACACATGCTAGCATCGCCTAGCGAAGTGCTAAAAATGCTAAAAGCGTGCTTAGCATCATGCTAACACATGCTTAGCATCGCCTAGCGAAGTCGCTAAAACATGCTAAAAGCGTCTTAGCATCATGCTTAACACATGCTTAGCATCGCCTAGCGAAGTCGTTAAAACATGCTAAAAACATGCTTAGCATCATGCTTAACACATGCTTAGCATCACCTAGCGAAGTCGCTAAAACATGCTTAAAAATGTGCTTAGCATCATGCTTAACACATGCTTAACATCGCCTAGCGAAGTGCTTAAAACATGCTTAAAACGTGCTTAGCATCATGCTTAACACATGCTTAGCATCGCCTAGCGAAGTGCTTAAAACATGGTAAAAGCGTCTTAGCATCATGCTTAACACATGCTTAGCATCGCCTAGCGAAGTGCTTAAAACATGCTAAAAACGTAATAGCATCATGCTTAACACATGTTAGCATCGCCTAGCGAAGTGTTAAAACATGTTAAAAGCGTCGTTAGCATCATTCTAACACATGCTTAGCATCACCTAGCGAAGTGCTAAAAAATGCTAAAAGCGTCTTAGCATCATGCTAACACATGCTAGCATCGCCTAGCGAAGTGTTAAAAAATGCTAAAAACTTGCTAAGCATCATGCTAACACATGCTTAGCATCGCCTAGCGAAGTGCTTAAAACATGCTAAAAACATGCTAGCATCATGCTTAACACATGTTAGCATCGCCTAGCGAAGTGCTTAAAACATGCTAAAAGCGTGTTAGCATCATGCTTAACACATGCTTAGCATCGCCTAGCGAAGTGCTAAAAAATGCTAAAAGCGTCGCTAGCATCATGCTTAACACATGCTTAGCATCGCCTAGCGAAGTGCTAAAAAATGCAAAAAGCGTGCTAAGCATCATGCTAACACATGCTAGCATCGCCTAGCGAAGTGCTAAATCATGCTAAAATGTGCTAGCATCATGCTAACACATGCTAGCATCGCCCAGCGAAGTGCTAAAGCATGCTAAAAACGTGTTAGCATCATGCTAAAACATGCTAGCATCGCCTAGCGAAGTGCTAAAAAATGCTAAAAACGTGCTAGCATCGCCTAGCGAAGTGCTAAAAAATTCTAAAAATGTGCTAGCATCTATCTGTCTGTCTATCTATCTATCTATCTATCTGAGGGTCAATATATATCTATCTATCTATCTATCTGAGGGTAAATATCTATCTCTCTCTCTCTATCTATTTATCTGAGGGTAAATATCTATCTATCTATCTCTCTATCTAACTATCTATCTGAGTGTCTATCTATCTATCTGTCTATCTAGCAACTAAGTTAAACTTTAAACTACTTTAAACTACAAACTACTTTAAACTTTAAACTAATTTAAACTACAAACTAATTTAAACTTTAAACTCGTTTAAACTATAAACTACTTTAAACTTCAAACTACTTTAAACTTTAAACTCGTTTAAACTACAAACTACTTTAAACTTTAAACTAATTTAAACTTCAAACTACTTTAAACTTCAAACTACTTTAAACTTCAAACTACTTTAAACTTCAAACTACTTTAAACTTCTTCAAACTTTCTGGTCCAAACTTTCACAAGCCAACTTAAAGTTTGTCTCGACGAACTTTTTCTAGTTATTATTCTTCTTCTTACTCTGAAATTTCTATATCTAACTCCTCCTACAGCTTTTAAGCTACAGGCACCAAACTCGGCACAGACCTTCAGACTAATCCCGAATAGTGTGCTATATCTTTTCTAACTGATCGGACTTACGGTTTTCCTAAAAATGACGATCAAACTCAGAAAAAACTCCCATTGACTTAACATTGTGGAATGTTCAGAAATTCAAATTCCGACTGACATTTTCACACACACACACAAAAAGGGCCTGTCAGCCCTCTATCTCTCCCTCTCTCTCTCCCTCAGAGGATTTCTTTTATCAAGCAGCCAAAAAGTAATGACCTAAAATCTTCCTAGCCACACGCTAAAACATGCTAAAAAAGTGCTAGCATCTCCTAGCGAAGTGCAAAAAAATGCTAAAAACGTGCTAGCATCATGCTAACACATGTTAGCATCGCCTAGCAAAGTGCTAAAACATGCTAAAAACGTGCTAGCATCGCCTAGCGAAGTGCAAAAAAATGCTAAAAACGTGATAACATCATGCTTAACACATGCTTAGCATCGCCTAGCGAAGTGCTTAAAACATGCTAAAAACGTCTTAGCATCATGCTTAACACATGCTTAGCATCACCTAGCGAAGTGCTAAAACATGCTAAAAACGTCTTAGCATCATGCTAACACATGCTAGCATCGCCTAGCGAAGTGCTAAAACATGCTAAAAATGTGCTAGCATCGCCTAGCGAAGTGCTACAAAATTCTAAAAACGTGCTAGCATCATGCTAACACATGCTAGCATCGCCTAGCGAAGTGCTAAAACATGCTAAAAACGTGCTAGCATCATGCTAACACATGCTAGCATCGCCTAGCGAAGTGCTAAAACATGCTAAAAACGTGCTAGCATCATGCTAACACATGCTAGCATCGCCTAGCGAAGTGCTAAAACATGCTATAAACTAGAAACTACTTTAAACTCCAAACTACTTTAAACTAAGCTACTTTAAACTAATTTAAACTAATATAAAATTCAAATTTCTTTAAACTTCAAACTACTTTAAACTTCAAACTACTTTAAACTATAAACTACTTTAAACTAATTTAAACTAATTTAAACTTCAAACTACTTCAAACTATAAACTACTTTAAACTATAAGCTACTTTAATTTAAACTAATATAAACTTCAAACTACTTTAAACTAATTAAAACTACAAACTAATTTAAACTTTAAACTAATTTAAACTATAAACTACTTTAAACTTCAAACTACTTTAAACTATAAGCTACTTTAAACTAATTTAAACTAATATAAACTTCAAACTACTTTAAACTATAAACTACTTTAAACTTCTTCAAACTTTCTGGTCCAAACTTTCACAAGCCAACTTAAAGTTTGTACTCAAACTTTTTAATCTAGTTAGTGGTGCTTGCAAAGCATCACTATTGTAATCTCACATACTTATTTTTGTTCTTATTATTATATCTCCGTACAAAACTTCGGCACCTAACTCGTCCCGCACCGTTTGGCGTAGACCCACGAATGAGGTGTCAAATTGAACAGCCTATTGAGGACACGTGTGCTATGACTTTTATAAGCGATCGGGGGTACGGTGTTTGCCCCAGGGGCAAAAAAGCGGCCGAAAAATCCCATAGACTTAACATTGCGACAAATTTTGACACGTCACAGCTCCGAGCGAGGATTTTGCAGAAACATGTGATTTGCCACATTTGAAGAGGCTGGCAGGCTCTGTAAGAGCATACCTCAATATGTGGTAAAAGTTGCACCCCTGGGGGGCAAGAGCTGCCCAAAATTGCCCCCATTGACTTACAATGGTGTACGACGGCCCATGAAATGAAATTGCATAGGGATTTTTGATTGAACATAGCTCTGGATCACAGTGTCATAGAGACAAGGGGGCGGGCTCATTTTACTCAGACGACCAATCAGTCTCTCGGGATCATTGTGAAGCTATCAAGCCACGCCCTAGCAACAATTTAAAGCACCTTAGCAACAAGTCCCATAGACTTCTAATGAAAGACATCAAAGGGATATCTCCGGATAGAAGCGTCATAGAAACACAAGGGTGGTCTCGTTTGACTCGGGGCAGCAAACAGCCAATCATGAATCACCTCAACACTTCCTAGCCCCTCCCTAGCAACCATTGTCGAGCACCTTAGCAACAAAAATCCATAGAGGGATATCTTCCATTCTGAATGTCACAGAGGCATGGAAGTTGGTTTATATCATTCATACTGACAAGCAGCCTTTGGAGTTTCATGATTGGCAGCTGCCAAGCCACTCCCTAGCAACTAAACAGAGTACCCTAGCAACCGTTTAGCAATAACTATATCTCTGCACCACAAAATCAGAGAGACTTCCGGGTTGATTTATTTCACTCAGGATGGCAAGGAGACTTGATTAGTATCACTATGGTAACTTCCTAGCAACGAGATGGGGTTACCCTAGCAACCAAGTAACAAATCACATATCTCTGCATCAGAAAAACGTAGAGACTTCCGGGTTGACTTATTTCAATCAGGATGGCAAGGACGTTTGATTAGTATCACTATGGTAACTGCCTAGCAACCAGATGGTGTTACCCTAGCAACAGAGTAACAAATCACATATCTCTGCATCAGAAAAACGTAGAGACTTCCGGGTTGACTTATTTCAATCAGGATGGCAAGGAGACTTCATTAGTATCACTATGGTAACTGCCTAGCAACCAGATGGGGTTACCCTAGCAACCGAGTAACAAATCACATATCTCTACACCAGAAAATAGTCGAGACTTCCGGGTTGACTTATTTCACTCAGGATGGCAAGGACACTTCATTAGTATCACTATGGTATCTGCCTAGCAACCAGATGAGGTTACCCTAGCAACCGAGTAACAAATCACATATCTCTGCATCAGAAAAGCGTAGAGACTTCTGGGTTGACTTATTTCAATCATGATGGCAAGGACACTTGATTAGTATCACTATGGTAACTGCCTAGCAACCAGATGGGGTTACCCTAGCAACCGAGTAACAAATCACATATCTCTGCACCAGAAAATCAGAGAGACTTCTGGGTTGATTTATTTCAATCAGGATGGCAAGGAGACTTGATTAGTATCACTATGGTAACTGCCTAGCAACCAGATGGGGTTACCCTAGCAACCAAGTAACAAATCACATATCTCTGCATCAGAAAAACGTAGAGACTTCCGGGTTGACTTATTTCAATCAGGATGGCAAGGAGACTTCATTAGTATCACTATGGTAACTGCCTAGCAACCAGATGGGGTTACCCTAGCAACCGAGTAACAAATCACATATCTCTGCATCAGAAAAACGTAGAGACTTCCGGGTTGACTTATTTCAATCAGGATGGCAAGGAGACTTGATTACTATTACTATGGTAACTGCCTAGCAACCAGATGGGGTTACCCTAGCAACAGAGTAACAAATCACATATCTCTGCATCAGAAAAACGTAGAGACTTCTGGGTTGACTTATTTCACTCAGGATGGCAAGGAGACTTCATTAGTATCACTATGGTAACTGCCTAGCAACCAGATGGGGTTACCCTAGCAACCGAGTAACAAATCACATATCTTTGCACCACAAAATAGTAGAGACTTCCGAGTTGACTTATTTCACTCAGGATGGCAAGGACACTTGGTTAGTATCACTATGGTAACTGCCTAGCAACCAGATGGGGTTACCCTAGCAACCGAGTAACAAATCACATATCTCTGCACCAGAAAATAGTCGAGACTTCCAGGTTGACTTATTTCACTCAGGATGGCAAGGACACTTCATTAGTATCACTATGGTAACTGCCTAGCAACCAGATGAGGTTACCCTAGCAACCGAGTAACAAATCACATATCTCTGCATCAGAAAAACGTAGAGAATTCCGGGTTGACTTATTTCAATCAGGATTGCAAGGACACTTGATTAGTATCACTATGGTAACTGCCTAGCAACCAGATAGGGTTACCTTAGCAACCGAGTAACAAATCACATATCTCTGCATCAGAAAAACGTAGAGACTTCCGGGTTGACTTATTTCAATCAGGATGGCAAGGAGACTTTATTAGTTTCACAATGGTAACTGCCTAGCAACCAGATGGGGTTACCCTAGCAACCGAGTAACAAATCACATATCTTTGCACCAGAAAATAGTAGCGACTTCTGGGTTCATTTATTTCACTCAGGATGGCAAGGACACTTCATTACTATCACTATGGTAACTGCCTAGAAACAAGATGGGGTTACCCTAGCAACCGAGTAACAAATCACATATCTCTGCCCCAGAAAATAGTACAGACTTCTGGGTTCACTTATTTCAATCAGGACGGCAAGGAGACTTGATTAGTATCACTATGGTAACTGCCTAGCAACCAGATGGGGTTACCCTAGCGACCGAGTAACAAATCACATATTTCTGCACCAGAAAATCGTACAGACTTCTGGGTTGATTTATTTACAGACTTCTGGGTTGATTTATTTATGACCATAATTTTTGTTCTTTTCAAGTTATAACATGCTGTTTGACGAGTTTTGCCACGGCAAGCACCACTCACATTTTCTTCTGGAAATGTACCTATCTAGTTAGTGGTGCTTGCAAAGCATCACTATTGTAATCTCACTTACTTATTTTTCTTATTAGTGGTGCTTGCAAAGCATCACTATTGTAATCTCACATACTTATTATTTTTATTTTTATTTTTATTTTTATTTTTATATCTCTTAACAAAACTTCGGCACCTAACTCGTCCCGCACCGTTTGGCGTAGACCCACGAATGAGGTGTCAAATCGAACGACCTATTGAGGACACGTGTGCTATGACTTTTATAAGCTGATCGGAGTACGGTATTTGCCCCAGGGGCAAAAAAGCGGCCGAAAAATCCCATAGACTTAACATTGAGACAAACTTTGACGCGTCACAGCTCCAAGCGAGGATTTCGTTGAAACGTGTGATTTGCCACATTTGAAGAGGCTGGCAGGCTCTGTAAAAGCATACCTCAATATGGGGTAAAAGTTGCACCCCTGGGGGGCAGGAGCTGCCCAAAAATGCCCCAATTGACTTATAATGGTGTAGGACGGCCCATGAAATGAAAAGGCATAGGGATTTGTATTGAACATAGCTCTGGATCACAGTGTCATAGAGACGAGGGGGTGGGCTCATTTTACTCAGACGACCAATCGGTCTCTCAGGATCATTGTGAGGCTATCAAGCCACGCCCTAGCAACCATTAAGAGCACCTTAGCAACAAGTCCCATAGACTTCTATTGAAACAGATCAAAGGGATATCTCCGGATAGAACTGTCATAGAAACACAAGGGTGGTCTCGTTTGACTCGGGACAGCAAACAGCCAATCAATATTGTAATCAGATTACACTGGTCACACTGTAAGTTTCACATTGTAGATTCAAAAGAACCGGCTCATTAGAGTCATTAATTTGGGAATCAGACTACACTGGTCACACTGTATGTTTCACATTGTAGATTCAAAAGAACCGGCTCATTAGAGTCATTTGTTTGGGAATCAGTCTACACTGGTAACACATGCTAGCATCGCCTAGCGAAGTGCTAAAACATGCTAAAAAAGTGCTAGCATCATGCTAACACATGCTAGCATCGCCTAGCGAAGTGCTAAAACATGCTAAAAACGTACTAGCATCATGCTAACACATGCTAGCATCGCCTAGCAAAGTGCGAAAACATGCTAAAAACGTGCTAGCATCATGCTAACACATGCTAGCATCGCCTAGCGAAGTGCTTAAAACGTCGCTAGCATCATGCTAACACATGCTAGCATCGCCTAGCGAAGTGCTAAAAAATGCTAAAAGCGTCTTTAGCATCATGCTTAACACATGCTTAGCATCGCCTAGCGAAGTGCTTAAAACATGCTAAAAGCGTCTTAGCATCATGCTTAAAACATGCTTAGCAACGCCTAGCGAAGTGCTAAAACATGCTAAAAGCGTGCTTAGCATCATGCTAACACATGCTAGCATCGCCTAGCGAAGTGCTAAAAAATGCTAAAACGTGCTTAGCATCATGCTAACACATGCTTAGCATCGCCTAGCGAAGTGCTAAAACATGCTAAAAGCGTGTCTAGCATCATGCTAACACATGCTAGCATCGCCTAGCCGAAGTGTTAAAACATGATAAAAACGTGCTAGCATCATGCTAACACATGCTAGCATCGCCTAGCGAAGTGCTAAAACATGCTAAAATCGTGCTAGCATCATGCTAACACATGCTAGCATCGCCTAGCAGAGTGCTAAACCATGCTAAAAACGTGCTAGCATCATGCTAACAAATGCTAGCATCGCCAAGCGAAGTGCTAAAAGATGCTAAAAACGTGCTAGCATCATGCTAACACATGCTAGCATCACCTAGCGAAGTACTAAAAAATGCTAAAAACGTGCTAGCATCTATCTGTCTGTCTATCTATATATCTATCTATCTATCTATCTGAGGGTAAATATCTATCTATCTATATCTATCTATCTATCTATCTGAGGGTCAATATCTATCTATCTATCTATCTGTTGTCTATCTATCTATCTGAGGGTCAATGTCTATCTTTCTATCGATCTATCTATCTATCTGAGGGTAAATATCTTTCTATCTATCTCTCTATCTATCTGAATGTCTGTCTATCTATCTATCTATCTATCTATCTATCTATCTATCTATCTATCTATCTATCTATCTATCTATCTAGCAACTAAGTTAAACTTTAAACTACTTTAAACTAATTTAAACTAATTTAAACTATAAACTACTTTAAACTATAAACTACTTTAAACTAATTTTAACTAATTTAAACTTCAAACTAATTTAAACTACAAACTAATTTATACTTCAAACTAATTTAAACTACAAACTAATTTAAACTATAAACTACTTTAAACTTTAAACTAATTTAAACTACAAACTAATTTAAACTATAAACTACTTTAAACTTTAAAGTAATTTAAACTACAAACTAATTTAAACTAATTTAAACTTCAAACTACTTTAAACTTCTTCAAACTTTCTGGTCCAAACTTTCACAAGCCAACTTAAAGTTTGTCTCGACGAACTTTTTTTTCTAGTTAAGTTGGCTTGTGAAAGCCAACTTACTGAAATCCTATTTAAACTTATTATTATTATTATTCTTCTTACTCAGAAATTTCTATACGCTACTCCTCCTAGAGCTTTTAAGCTACAGGCACCAAACTCGGCACAGACCTTCAGACTAATCCCGAATAGTGTGCTATATCTTTTCTAACTGATCGGACTTACGGTTTTCCTAAAAATGACGATCAAACTCAGAAAAAACTCCCATTGACTTAACATTGCGGAATGTTCAGAAATTCAAATTCCAACTGACATTTTCACACACACACACAAAAAGGGCCTGTCAGCCCTGCATCTCTCCCTCTCTCTCTCCCTCAGAGGATTTCTTTTATCAAGCAGCCAAAAAGTAATGACCTAAAATCTTCCTAGCCACACGCTAAAACATGCTAAAAACATGCTTAGCATCATGCTTAACACATGCTAGCATTGACTAGCGAAGTGCTAAAACATGCTAAAAATGTGCTAGCATCATGCTAACACATGCTAGCATCGCCTAGCAAAGTGCTAAAAAATGCTAAAAACGTGCTTAGCATCATGTTAACACATGCTTAGCATCGCCTAGCGAAGTTCTAAAACATGCTAAAAACGTGCTATAGCATCATGCTTAACACATGCTTAGCATCGCCTAGCGAAGTGCTTAAAACATGCTAAAAGCGTGCTTAGCATCATGCTAACACATGCTTAGCATCGCCTAGCGAAGTGCTAAAACATGCTAAAAGCGTCGCTAGCATCATGCTAACACATGCTTAGCATCGCCTAGCGAAGTGCTTAAAAAATGCTTAAAAGCGTCGCTAGCATCATGCTAACACATGCTTAGCATCGCCTAGCGAAGTGCTTAAAACATGCTTAAAACGTCTTAGCATCATGCTTAACACATGCTTAGCATCGCCTAGCGAAGTGCTTAAAACATGCTAAAAGCGTGCTTAGCATCATGCTAACACATGCTAGCATCGCCTAGCGAAGTGCTAAAAAATGCTAAAAACGTGCTAAGCATCATGCTTAACACATGCTTAGCATCAGCGTAGCGAGTGCTAAAACATGCTAAAAACGTGCTAGCATCATGCTAACACATGCTTAGCATCGCCTAGTGAAGTGCTAAAACATGCTAAAAAGCGTGCTTAGCATCATGTTAACACATGTTAGCATCGACTAGCTGAAGTGCTTTAAAACATGCTAAAAGCGTACTTAGCATCATGCTAAAAAACTAATTTAAACTTTAGACTAATTTAAACTTTAAACTAATTTAAACTATAAACTAATTTAAACTTCAAACTACTTTAAACTTCAAACTACTTTAAACTTCAAACTTTCTGGTCCAAACTTTCACAAGCCAACTTAAAGTTTGTCTCGACGAACTTTTTCTAGTTATTATTATTATTCTTACTCTGAAATTTCTATATCTAACTCCTCCTAGAGCTTTTAAGCTACAGGCACCAATCTCGGCACAGACCTTCAGACTAATCCCGAATAGTGTGCTATATCTTTTCTAACTGATCGGACTTACGGTTTTCCTAAAAATGACGATCAAACTCGGAAAAAACTCCCATTGACTTAACATTGCGGAATGTTCAGAAATTCAAATTCCAACTGACATTTTCACACACACAGACAAAAAGGGCCTGTCAGCCCTGCATCTCTCCCTCTCTCTCTCCCTCAGAGGATTTCTTTTATCAAGCAGCCAAAAAGTAATGACCTAAAATCTTCCTAGCCACACGCTAAAACATGCTAAAAACGTGCTAGCATCTATCTGAGGGTCAATATCTATCTATCTATCTATCTATCTATCTATCTATCTATCTGAGGGTAAATATCTATCTATCTCTCTCTCTATCTATCTATCTATCTGAGGATAAATATCTATCTATCTATATCTATCTCTCTATATATCTAAGGGTAAATATCTATCTATCTATCTATCTATCTATCTATCTATCTATCTATCTATCTATCTATCTATCTATCTATCTATCTATCTATCTATCTATCTATCTATCTAGCAACTAAGTTAAACTTTTTTAACACTACACTGTAGAACCGGCTCATTAGAGTCATTCATTTGGGAATCAGACTACACTGGTCACACTGTATGTTTCACACTGTAGATTCAAAAGAACTGGCTCATTAGAGTCATTCATTTGGGAATCAGACTACACTGGTCACACTGTATGTTTCACATTGTAGATTCAAAAGAACTGGCTCATTAGAGTCATTAATTTGGGAATCAGACTACACTGGTCACACTGTATGTTTCACATTTTAGATTCAAAAGAACCGGCTCATTAGAGTCATTAATTTGGGAATCAGACTACACTGGTCACACTGTATGTTTCACATTGTAGATTCAAAAGAACCTGCTCATTAGAGTCATTAATTTGGGAATCAGACTACACTGGTCACACTGTATGTTTCACATTGTAGATTCAAAAGAACCGGCTCATTAGAGTCATTAATTTGGGAATCAGATTACACTGGTCACACTGTATGTTTCACATTTTAGATTCAAAAGAACCGGCTCATTAGAGTCATTAATTTGGGAATCAGACTACACTGGTCACACTGTATGTTTCACACTGTGGATTCAAAAGAACCGGCTCATTAGAGTCATTAATGTTGTAATCAGACTACACTGCTCACACTGTATGTTTCACACTGTAGATTCAAAAGAACCGGCTCATTAGAGTCATTAATGTTGTAATCAGACTACACTGCTCACGCTGTATGTTTCACACTGTGGATTCAAAAGAACCGGCTCATTAAAGTCATTAATGTTGTAATCAGATTACACTGGTCACACTGTATGTTTCACACTGTAGATTCAAAAGAACCGGCTCATTAGTCATTTGTTTGGGAATCAGTCTACACTGGTAACACATGCTAGCATCGCCTAGCGAAGTGCTAAAACATGCTAAAAAAGTGCTAGCATCATGCTAACACATGCTAAAATCGCCTAGCAAAGTGCTAAAACATGCTAAAAACGTGCTAGCATCATGCTAACACATGCTAGCATCGCCTAGCAAAGTGCTAAAACATGCTAAAAACGTGCTAGCATCATGCTAACACATGCTAGCATTGCCTAGCGAAGTGCTAAAAATGCTAAAAACGTGCTAGCATCATGCTAACACATGCTAGCATCGCCTAGCGAAGTGCTAAAACATGCTAAAAACGTGCTAGCATCATGCTAACACATGCTAGCATCGCTCGGCGAAGTGCTAAAACATGCTAAAAACGTGCTAGCATCATGTTAACACATGTTAGCATCGCCTAGCGAAGTGCTAGAAAATGCTAAAAATGTGCTAGCATCATGCTAACACATGCTAGCATCGCCTAGCGAAGTGCTAAAACATGCTAAAAACGTGCCAATGTATACTAAATTTACTTAATTTAAACGTATGAATTGATACACTTATAAACTCTTAAACTCATAAATTAATAAACTCTGAACTCTTACTTATTTAAACGTATAAACTCGTATAAACTCTAAACTCAAGAACTCTTTGCGGGAGTGTGTGAGTTAGTGTGCGTGTCTGTGTGTGTGTGTGTGAGTGTGTGTGTGTGTGTGTAAGTGAGTGAGTGTGTCTGAATGTGTTTGTGGATCAAGAAAGACAAAGTCAAGTAATTATGCTTCAAAAATTATTTTATTTAGTTAATGCCCATTTGGATCGCACTTAGTCTGGAACCTCACACTTAAGCAAGTCAAACTGGAGTAAAAAACTCTAGAATGATTCACTCTTGGGATCACTGGAACACACAAGCCTTTCCACCACGTCAAGGTGGCGATCCTTGGAAAGGACATTCACTCTCCATTCATTCATTATCTAACACACACACACACACACACACACTATATCAAACACATTCTCACACGCACACAGGCGAAGAAGACAAAATGTGAACCGTTTAGTGGTATACATTTATTAGTATTAGCATAATTTTTTCTTAAAATAAAGATGTTATCTTACAGCTTGTTGAATGTGTGATGCATATTTTTATATATTTGATGTATCTATTCTAAAACACAATACACAGGATCATGATAGCTGTAATAGGTCTGTAGAACTCCTGCTCTGACGGTCACGTGTGCGCTGCTTATGAAGACAGGGTCCAGAAGAGTGTTTTTTTCTGTTGTCCCGGTGCTGATTAGCTGTGTGTATCCTTTATCTTCAAACAAATTGAGAATAGGTTTGTTGCAATGAGAAAGCTGATCTTCATTGAAGTCGCCACAAACGATTAGAGGCCTGAAATCGATGATCTCCAGAGATGTCAAGAGGGCGTTCAGATGTGCCAAAAACTCTGCCAAATTATAACTTGGTGGTCTGTAGTTTACTGCAAGAAGTGCTTGTTTGGGGGCTTTTATCTTCAAAACCAAATATTCCAAGTCAGTAACATTCTGTATGTACATCAGAGTACAAACCTGAAAGCTGTTCTTCACATAAATGGCCACTCCACCACCATTCTTGTTTGCCAAATGTGCATAGTTTGTGTAGGATGCATGCCTGTTGCGTTTGTACATGGTGTATCCATCCAGATGTAGATGTGCAGGAACATCGGAGCCTGACAGTTGTGTTTCAGTGAGGCACAAAACATCAGCCAAGAGAAGCTCATGGTGGCATTTTAAATCATCCATATGACACTACAGTCCCTCTGTGTTATGATGAATGATTTTAAGAGCTGAATTAAGGTTGGAATCCTGTACGATATGTAGGATGGGCTGGATACTGTGAAAATCTGCTTTTGGCATGTTCTCCAAGGAGGCACTTATTTCTGGATCACAGAAGATTTTCTTTTCATCAAAGTCAGTAATGTGCAATCCACTGAGTGATGTTGTTCTGCTAAGTGCAACGTATGCCATGCCTGATTCGAATATGTGCTTCAGAGATACAACAGCGCGATCAGTTGTCATTCCTTGCACTTTATGGATGGTACATGCAAAAGCAAGCTTCATGGGAAATTGTCTCCGAATTGTTCCTTTTCTTTTCAGTGGTTCCTCTGACCTCTCAATATAGACAATGTTGTCATCTCCATCAGGTGCTTTGTTGCGATGTTTTTGTCCAGCAGTCACATTATCTAAATGAAGACCAATTAATTTAACCAATCCATCTCGGGTATGAGTTATTTTTGCCACCTTGCCAAAAGTGCCATTAACCAGTCCATCTTCCACATCAATATTTCTGGTTAGCATCACTCGTGCACCAATAGCAATCTGTAGTGTGTCAATAAGGTCACGATTGTCTCCTTTAAATGGTGCCGCTTGCCTTTTCATTTCTCCTGTTCGGGGATCTTTTTTGTAATCATGTGCATTTATGGTACTGATATTTGAAAAGCGGGAGGATATGGCTTCAGTGTTGTGATTGTCTACCTCTTTATTGGTTGCATAGATGTGTAACGCATCAGTGGGACACTCTTCAGGGAAGGATCTTATGACAGTTTCTAACATGCACCTGTCTGCATCAGTCAGCTTCTCAAGCTTCTTTTTTACTCTCAGTCTGTTGAGCAGCTCAGCGTATGCAAGATCATCTCTCTGTCTCATGATCTGTGTCATAGTTATCATTTTAAAATTATCTGTCCAGAAGTCCAGCACATGGTCCTCATACACACAGAGTGGTTTTGCTCTTCCTACAGGTGGTAATTGATAATAATCTCCTACAGCTAATAAAGATAAGCCACCAAAAGGTTTCTGGTTTCCTTTAATCTGTTGAAGTCTCCAGTTCACATAGGCAAACAACTGTTTTGACACCATTGATATTTCGTCGATAATTAAAATGTGTGCATTAGAAAGGTCTGCCCTGATTTCATCCAAGCTGTTTCCCAAGCCTTGGTATGGAGGCTTCAAGCTTCTTGGGAGTTTCAGTAGACAATGGAGTGTTTTTCCTGAGATTCCAAAGGCTGCGGTTCCCGTGAATGCGGATAAAAGAACGGTTGGCTTGGAAATGTCAGTATGCTCTTGTATGCATGGAAGCCTGCGCAAAATCTTGGTTGCTTCTGCATAAATAGATTTGATAACGTGTGATTTACCAACTCCTGCTCCTCCATTCAAAAAATACAGAAATTGTTGTGGGTTTTCACCAGAGACACATCTTTTGCACCAGTCTCTGACTGCATAAAATATGGAAGCTTGTGTTTGATTCAAGCTCTGGTACATTTTGCGAATCTGTGCATGATTTTGTTGGGTTGCTTCCACGAGTGGCATAGCTGTGTTACTGACAGAGGTAGATGCTGTGTATTCAGGGACATCGTCCTGCTCGTTCACATCATTGGGATCAGTGGGTTCACGTTCTGATATGCTCTCCAAACGGATCAGTTCATTTGCTGGAGCCAATTTAGACCATGCATCTTCAACTGGACCATTCTGTTCAAAATCCTCAATTGCCTTTTCTATAGCCTCATTATGTTTTTCATATTTCTCACGGTTTTCATTTACAATATTGTACACACGCTGCAGTTCATCAGTTCCTGGTAGTTTTACAGAAGCAAATGCAAAAAATGATTCATATGTCGGAAATCTTGTGGACTTCAGCTGCTCATCTGAGCGATATGGCAAGTAAAGCTTTAGAAAAGTTCCACAGAATTTTTCTGGGTTTTTCTGCTCTGAGAAACGTGCAAATCTAATGACAGCAGGTTTTCCCCTTGTTCTTTTCTGTATGTGTCCCAAATTTTTTTGAAGTGGCAAAACATTTTTACCTTTTTTCTTACCTGCATAAACAATGCGGTATTCACTTGCAAATTCAGCCATGCACATGTTCTCAAATTCAGGTCTGTTTGGTCTGGCCTTGTACTTGTCTGGCAATCCAGTCATCCACACATTCTCTATGTCATCATCCATGGTCTGCAAGCAGCTCATTGGTAAACTCATCTTTACAGCATTGTCATCAGTAGGTATGAATATGACAGCACGTGATGATGATTTTAATTTCAGACTGCATGTGCGAGCGACTGCCTCCTGAGCACTGAATTCTCTGTTCTTTGAATAGGCATTCATGACCTGCTTCATGCACTCACGTTCAGACAGGTTATCATGGCTTGAGTCTTTTATCACTTTTTTAAGGTAATCGCTCATCTCATGTTCAGCTTTTGAAATGTACGAGACAATATACATGATACAGCTGTAGGGGTTCAGAATGAACTGTATGTCCATGTTTGCATCCCAGGCTCTTAATAGCATTGGATTATAGCCGTTCACCCAGCAGTCCTGTGGTCGTCTCTCCATATATATTGAACTTGATGTAGAAATAGTATCAATATGTTTCTCGTACTCTTCATAAGTCATGTTTACTTTATGAAGTAGCTGTGTAATGCTATCAAAACTCTGAGTTGAGTCATTCAGTAGATCCCACACATTCTGTAGCTGTTCTTTTGCAAAACTGGTGTAATGTCTTTCCTCGGATTCATTCTCTTCATCAGACTGATCTGCAGGAGGAGGCCTGGGCCGGGATATCATGGTTCTGCTAATGGGTGGTTTAGGAAATCCAAACCGGCAGTGCTTCTTGTTCTTTCTACAGGATTTTGAGTGGTTACGTCTATGCATCTGCACTTCACTTACAATTTTATGTAGTTCTGGGTCTTTGTTTGGGTCTGGTAATTTGCATGAGATATATTTATCAATGAAATCACACACATCCTGATCTTGATCTTTTTCAAACTCTGGAGCATCTTTCACCCAAAATAAGCAGTGAATGTGTGGAGAGCCACGTAGCTGGAATTCCACTCTGTAGAAAAAGTCAATAACCTCACCGATAGGTCGAGCAGGTGAATTGATCAAATCTCTCATCAAGGCTTCAACTCGTTTTTCAAACATCCGCATGGCTGTGACTGGGTTGCTTCTGAGGATTTCACATTTTTCAGACCAGTCTAACTCAGCAAAGTTCACAGTTTCACCTTGTTGTGCTTTAATAGCAGTAATCACATCAGGCCATCTCATCTCAGCAGTACTAAATGTACAGAAAAATGTAGGAGTGCCCAGCTGTCTCAGCATAGCAAACAAATCACGGAGAGATTTCTCCCAGTATGCTGGATTCCCTCTTAATGGTTGCATGAATCGTGTAGCTTCCTTATTTATTACAAGCTTTTCTAACTCATGCTTGTCCTGCAGCAGTAAACAGTTTATTCTGCGTCCATCACGAGTCATGGGTTTTGCTTTCCTCATCTGGATAGACATACTAGATGTGGCCATGTTCATTTCAGTCACAAACTGCGCAAAGAAGATATAGTTGGTATCCTTCGCACAACGATTGTCAATAGAGAATAGTCTAGAGTTAAAGTATCTGCTGGGGGAAACATGTTTTGCTCTGCCAGGCTCATCAAATGTGTTCTTGCCATCGGGAAACTGCACTGGAAATGCCATAGACTCAAGTTTAGGAACTTTGAAAGTGTTTACTGGAGTGTTTCTCTCTGCTGGGGCAATGCAAAATATTCCATCATCATAAGTCAACAGCTGATGGCCGAGATCTGGGGGCTGAAGACATGTGTCCAAGGCAAGGCCTCTTGATTGCTCTTCTGCAGTAGTGTCATCGTTTGCATCATTGTGTTCATTCTCATAGCTCTGTTCTTCAGTGTTCTCAATTTGTCTGCTTGCAATTTCCATTTCCTCATCAGAAGCACTGATATCATTTGCACACTGTTCATGCTCATTAAACATTTCTTCTTCAGAGAGTTCTGCATTAATGAAGATATCTTTATATTCTGAATGGATATCTTTTAGCTTTCTTAAAGCAGACAAAACCTTTTGCATGTTCAAAGTCTGAAACTGATAGTGACCTTGGTAACACAGACGTCTCTTCAGTTTCACTGTAAGCAGTTGTGATTCACTTCTTGGTCTGGGTAAACAATTCACTGTTGTTTCTACTTCAGATGCAACAGAAATCACTGCGCCTTTTATAGCTCTTTGCTGGCCTTTCGGTAGTGTAACAATCTTAGCAAAAGGAATGTACTTTGCAATAACGTGTCTTTCAAGAACATTCAAATCGCAGAGTTCTGGAGGAATGGGAGCGAACTGAAGTTGATTGGCTAAAGCAATGTCTGGCATCAGACTACTCAATAGTGTATTATGGCAGCAGTGACAGATCCACTCTGTTTTCCTGTGATCCAGGGCACATTGATCGTGGCAGTCGGAGCAGACGTGAACATAATTTCCAGTGAAGCAAACTGAAGCAAATGTCGGATTCTTTTGATATCGCTCATGATCACATGATTTGACTTGATTTGAGAAGAGCGCTCTGGCACAGCATGTGCAGACATAAGTTGGCCCCTGTTTTATAACATCTCTGAAAATATTTAGGGCTCTTAACACAGTCGGATCTTGTACTGCGTCAGGTTGGTT
>NW_026266378.1:0-31533 GCF_025860055.1 Xyrauchen texanus
CAACAGAATTAAGACACAACATAACAAAATTAATACAAAACACAACGAAATTAAACACAACATAACAAAATTAATACACAACACAATGGAATTAAGACACAACATAACAAAATTAAGACACAACAAAACAAAATTAAGACACAACACAATGGAATTAAGACACAACACAACAAAATTAAACACAACATTACAAAATTAAGACACAACACAATGGAATTAAGACACAACACAACGAAATTAAACACAACATTACAAAATTAAGACACAACATAAAAAAATAAGACAAAAAACAACAGAATTAAACACAACATAACAAAATTAATACACAAGATAACAAAATTAAGACACAACACAACGAAATTAAGACACAACACAACAGAATTAAGACACAACATAAAAAAATAAGACAAAAAACAACAAATTAAACACAACATAACAAAATTAATACACAAGATAACAAAATTAAGACACAACACAACAGAAATTAAGACACAACACAACAGAATTAAGACACAACATAACAAAATTATGACACAACAACGAAATTAAACACAACATAACAAAATTAATACACAAAACAATAGAATTAAGACACAAAACAACAGAATTAAACACAACATAACAAAATTAATACAAAACACAACGAAATTAAACACAACATAACAAAATTAATACACAACACAATGGAATTAAGACACAAAACAACAGAATTAAACACAACATAACAAAATTAAGACATAACACAATGGAATTAAGACACAACACAACGAAATTAAACACAACATAACAAAATTGAGACACAACACAATGGAATTAAGACAAAAAACAACAGAATTAAACACAACGCAACAAAATTAAGACACAACACAACAAAATTAAGACACAACACAACGGAATTAAGACACAACACAACAAAATTAAGACACAACTGAATTAAGACACAACATAACAAAATTAAGACACAACACAACGAAATTAAGACACAACACTTCAAAATTAAACACAACATTACAAAATGAAGACACAACACAATGGAATTAAGACACAACACAACGAAATTAAACACAAGGTTACAAAATTAAGACACAACATAAAAAAAAGACAAAACACAACTGAATTAAGACACAAAAACAAAATTAAGACACAACAACGAAATTAAACACAAACATTACAATATTAAAACACAACATAAAAAGAATAAGACAAAACACAACGAAATTAAGACACAACATAACAAAATTAAGACACAACACTGAAATTAAGACACAACAACGAAATTATGACACAACGATACAATTATGACATGACAAAAAAATTAAGACACAACACAACAGAAATTAAGACACAACACAACTGAATTAAACACAACACAATGAAATTAAGACACAACACAACTGAAATAAGACACAACATAACAAAATTAAGACACAACAACAACAAAATTAAGACACAACACAACTGAATTAAGACACAACATAACACAATTAAGACACAACAAAACAAAATTAAGACACAACACAACTGAATTAAGACAACACAACAGAAATTATGACACAACACAACTGAATTAAGACACAACATAACAAAATTAAGAAACAACACAACAGAATTAAGACACAACATAACAAAATTAAGAAACAACACAACAGAATTAAGACACAACATAACAAAATTAAGACACAACAAAACAAAATTAAGACACAACACAACTGAATTAAGACAACACAACGAAATTTTGACACAACACAACTGAATTAAGACACAACATAACAAAATTAAGAAACAACACAACAGAATTAAGACACAACATAAATTAAGAGACAACATAACAAAATTAAGACACAACACAACTGAATTAAGACACAACAACGAAGTTAAAAGCAACATTACAAAATTAAGACACAACACAATGGAATGAAGACACAACACAACAAAATTAAACACAACATTACAAAATGAAGACACAACACAATGGAATTAAGACACAACACAACGAAATTAAACACAACATTACAAAATTAAGACACAACATAAAAAAAATAAGACAAAAAACAACAGAATTAAACACAACATAAAAAAATTAATACAGAGCGTAACAAAATTAAGACACAACACAACGAAATTAAGACACAACACAATGGAATTAAGACACAACACAACAAAATTAAGACACAACTGAATTAAGACACAACATAACAAAATTAAGACACAACACAACAGAAATTAAACACAACATAAAAAATTAAGACACTACAAAATTAAGACACAACATAATGGAATTAAGACAAAACACTGAAATTAAGAAACAACAACTAAATTAAACACAACATTAAAGAAATAAGACAAAAAACTGAAATTAAGATAAAACAACGAAAATAAGACACAACACAACAGAATTAAATACAACATAACAAAATAAAGACACAACACAACGAAATTAAGACACAACACAACAAAATTAAACACAACATTACAAAATGAAGACACAACACAATGGAATTAAGACACAACACAACGAAATTAAACACAACATTACAAAATTAAGACACAACATAAAAAAATAAAACAAAACACAACTGAATTAAGACACAAAAACAAAATTAAGACACAAAAACGAAATTAAACACAAACATTACAAAATTAAAACACAACATAAAAAAAATAAGACAAAACACAACGAAATTAAGACACAACATAACAAAATTAAGACACAACACTGAAATTAAGACACAACACAACTGAATTAAGACACAACATAACAAAATTAAGACACAACAAAACAAAATTAAGACACAACACAACTGAATTAAGACCATACAACGAAATTATGACACAACACAACTGAATTAAGACACAACATAACAAAATTAAGAAACAACACAACAGAATTAAGACACAACATAACAAAATTAAGAAACAACACAACAGAATTAAGACACAACATAACAAAATTAAGACACAACAAAACAAAATTAAGACACAACACAATGGAATTAAGACACAACACAACAAAATTAAACACAACATTACAAAATTAAGACACAACACAATGGAATTAAGACACAACACAACGAAATTAAACACAACATTACAAAATTAAGACACAACATAAAAAAATAAGACAAAAAACAACAGAATTAAACACAACATAACAAAATTAATACACAAGATAACAAAATTAAGACACAACACAACGAAATTAAGACACAACACAACAGAATTAAGACACAACATAAAAAAATAAGACAAAAAACAACAGAATTAAACACAACATAACAAAATTAATACACAAGATAACAAAATTAAGACACAACACAACGAAATTAAGACACAACACAACAGAATTAAGACACAACATAACAAAATTATGACACAACAACGAAATTAAACACAACATAACAAAATTAATACACAAAACAATAGAATTAAGACACAAAACAACAGAATTAAACACAACATAACAAAATTAATACAAAACACAACGAAATTAAACACAACATAACAAAATTAATACACAACACAATGGAATTAAGACACAAAACAACAGAATTAAACACAACATAACAAAATTAAGACATAACACAATGGAATTAAGACACAACACAACGAAATTAAACACAACATAACAAAATTGAGACACAACACAATGGAATTAAGACAAAAAACAACAGAATTAAACACAAGCGCAACAAAATTAAGACACAACACAACAAAATTAAGACACAACACAACAGAATTAAGACACAACACAACAGAATTAAACATAAAATAACAAAATGAAGACAAAACACAACAAAATTAAGACACAACACAACGGAATTAAGACACAACACAACAAAATTAAGACACAACTGAATTAAGACACAACATAACAAAATTAAGACACAACACAACGAAATTAAGACACAACACAACAAAATTAAACACAACATTACAAAATGAAGACACAACACAATGGAATTAAGACACAACACAACGAAATTAAACACAACATTACAAAATTAAGACACAACATAAAAAAAGACAAAACACAACTGAATTAAGACACAAAAAACAAAATTAAGACACAACAACGAAATTAAACACAAACATTACAATATTAAAACACAACATAAAAAGAATAAGACAAAACACAACGAAATTAAGACACAACATAACAAAATTAAGACACAACACTGAAATTAAGACACAAAAACGAAATTATGACACAACGATACAATTATGACATGACAAAAAAATTAAGACACAACACAACGAAATTAAGACACAACACAACTGAATTAAACACAACACAATGAAATTAAGACACAACACAACTGAAATAAGACACAACATAACAAAATTAAGACACAACAACAAAATTAAGACACAACACAACTGAATTAAGACACAACATAACACAATTAAGACACAACAAAACAAAATTAAGACACAACACAACTGAATTAAGACAACACAACGAAATTATGACACAACACAACTGAATTAAGACACAACATAACAAAATTAAGAAACAACACAACAGAATTAAGACACAACATAACAAAATTAAGAAACAACACAACAGAATTAAGACACAACATAACAAAATTAAGACACAACAAAACAAAATTAAGACACAACACAACTGAATTAAGACAACACAACGAAATTTTGACACAACACAACTGAATTAAGACACAACATAACAAAATTAAGAAACAACACAACAGAATTAAGACACAACATAAATTAAGAGACAACATAACAAAATTAAGACACAACACAACTGAATTAAGACACAACAACGAAGTTAAACACAACATTACAAAATTAAGACACAACACAATGGAATGAAGACACAACACAACAAAATTAAACACAACATTACAAAATGAAGACACAACACAATGGAATTAAGACACAACACAACGAAATTAAACACAACATTACAAAATTAAGACACAACATAAAAAAATAAGACAAAAAACAACAGAATTAAACACAACATAAAAAAATTAATACAGAACGTAACAAAATTAAGACACAACACAACGAAATTAAGACACAACACAATGGAATTAAGACACAACACAACAAAATTAAGACACAACTGAATTAAGACACAACATAACAAAATTAAGACACAACACAACGAAATTAAACACAACATAAAAAATTAAGACACTACAAAATTAAGACACAACATAATGGAATTAAGACAAAACACTGAAATTAAGAAACAACAACTAAATTAAACACAACATTAAAGAAATAAGACAAAAAACTGAAATTAAGATAAAACAACAAAAATAAGACACAACACAACAGAATTAAATACAACATAACAAAATAAAGACACAACACAACGAAATTAAGACACAACACAACAAAATTAAACACAACATTACAAAATGAAGACACAACACAACGGAATTAAGACACAACACAACGAAATTAAACACAACATTACAAAATTAAGACACAACATAAAAAAATAAAACAAAACACAACTGAATTAAGACACAAAAACAAAATTAAGACACAAAAACGAAATTAAACACAAACATTACAAAATTAAAACACAACATAAAAAAATAAGACAAAACACAACGAAATTAAGACACAACATAACAAAATTAAGACACAACACTGAAATTAAGACACAACACAACTGAATTAAGACACAACATAACAAAATTAAGACACAACAAAACAAAATTAAGACACAACACAACTGAATTAAGACCATACAACGAAATTATGACACAACACAACTGAATTAAGACACAACATAACAAAATTAAGAAACAACACAACAGAATTAAGACACAACATAACAAAATTAAGAAACAACACAACAGAATTAAGACACAACATAACAAAATGAAGACACAACAAAACAAAATTAAGACACATCACAACTGAATTAAGACAACACAACGAAATTTTGACAGAACACAACTGAATTAATACACAACATAACAAAATTAAGAAACAACACAACAGAATTAAGACACAACATAAATTAAGAGACAACATAACAAAATTAAGACACAACACAACTGAATTAAGACACAACAACGAAGTTAAACACAACATTACAAAATTAAGACACAACACAATGGAATTAAGACACAACACAACAAAATTAAACACAACATTACAAAACGAAGACACAACACAATGGAATTAAGACACAACACAACGAAATTAAACACAACATTACAAAATTAAGACACAACATAAAAAAATAAGACAAAAAACAACAGAATTAAACACAACATAAAAAATTAATACACAAGCGTAACAAAATTAAGACACAACACAACGAAATGAAGACACAACACAACAGAATTAAGACACAACATAACAAAATGAAGACACAAAACTGAAATTAAGACACAACAACGAAAATAAACACAACATAACAAAATTAAGACACAAAACAATAGAATTAAGACACAAAACAACAGAATTAAAAACAACATAACAAAATTAATACAAAACACAACGAAATTAAACACAACATAACAAAATTAACACACAACACAATGGAATTAAGACACAAAACAACAGAATTAAACACAACATAACAAAATTAAGACACAACACAATGGAATTAAGACACAAGCATAACGAAATTAAACACAACATAACAAAATTAAGACACAACACAATGTAATTAAGACAAAAAACAAAAGAATTAAACACAACATAACAAAATTAATACACAACGTAACAAAATTAAGACACAACACAACAAAATTAAGACACAACACAACAGAATTAAGACACAAAACAACAGAATTAAACATAAAATAACAAAATTAAGACACAACACAACGAAATTAAGACACAACACAACGGAATTAAGACACAACACAACGGAATTAAGACACAACACAACAAAATTAAGACACAACTGAACTAAGACACAACATAACAAAATGAAGACACAAAACAACAAAATTAAACACAACATAAAAAATTAAGACACTACAAAATTAAGACACAACATAATGGAATTAAGACAAAACACTGAAATTAAGAAACAACTACAAAATTAAATACAACATTAAAGAAATAAGACAAAACCCTGAAATTAAGAAAAAACAACGAAAATAAGACACAACACAACAGAATTAAATACAAAATAACAAAATAAAGACACAACACAATGAAATTAAGACACAACAATGAAATGAAGACACAACAAAACAGAATTAAACATAAAATAACAAAATGAAGACACAACAAGTCGGAATTAAGACACAACACAACAAAACTAAGACCCAACACAATGAAATTGTGACACAATGACAAAATTAAACACAACATAACAAAATTAAGACACAACAAAATTAAGACACAACACAACGGAATTAAGACACAACACATCAGAATTAAGACACAACACAATGGAATTAAGACACAACAACGAAATTAAGACAAATCACTGAAATTATGACACAACAATGAAATTAAGACACAACAAAGAAATTAAGACACAACAACGAAATTAAGACACAACACAATGAAATTATGATACAACACAATGAAATTATGACATAACACATTGAAATTAAGACACAATACAATGAAATTAAGACACAACACAAGCGGAATTAAGACACAACACATCAGAATTAAGACACAACACAATGGAATTAAGACACAACAAAGAAATTAAGACAAATCACTGAAATTATGACACAACAATGAAATTAAGACACAACAAACAAATTAAGACACAACAACGAAATTAAGACACAACATAATGAAATTATGATACAACACAATGAAATTATGACATAACACATTGAAATTAAGACACAATACAATGAAATTAAGACACAACACAACGGAATTAAGACACAACACATCAGAATTAAGACACAAAACAAAATTAAGACACAACTGAATTAAGACAAAACATTACAAAATTAAGACACAACACAATGGAATGAAGACACAACACAACAAAATTAAGACACAACATAAAAAAATAAGACAAAAAACAACAGAATTAAACACAACATAACAAAATTAATACACAACCTAACAAAATTAAGACACAACACAACAAAAATAAGACACAACACAACACAACAGAATTAAGACACAACACAACAGAATTAAACATAAAATAACAAAATTAAGACACAACACAACGAAATTAAGACACAACACGACGGAATTAAGACACAACATAACAAAATTAAGACACAACACAACGAAATTATGACACAACGATGAAATTAAACACAACATAACAAAATTAAGACACAACAAAATTAAGACACAACATAATGGAATTAAGACAAAACACTGAAATTAAGAAACAACAACAAACATAAGACACAACACAACAGAATTAAATACAACATAACAAAATAAAGACACAACACAACGAAATTAAGACACAACAATGAAATGAAGACACAACAAAACAGAATTAAACATAAAATAACACAATGAAGACACAACAAGATGGAATTAAGACACAACACAATAAAACTAAGACACAACACAATTAAATTATGACACAACAAAACGGAATTAAGACAACATTACAAAATTAAGACACAACATAAAAAAATAAGACAAAACACAACAGAATTAAACACAACATAACAAAATTAAGACACAACGTAACAAAATTAAGACACAACACAACGGAATTAAGACACAACACAACGAAATTAAGACACAACATAAAAAAATAAGACAAAACACAACAAAATTAAGACACAACACAATGAAATTACAAGACACAACACAACAAAATTAAGACACAACACAACGAAATTAAGACACAACACAACAGAATTAAACACAACACAACGAAATTAAGACACAACAAAGAAATTAAGACACAACAACGAAATTAAGACACAACACAATGAAATTAAGACACAACACATCAGAATTAAGACACAAAACAACAAAATGAAGACACAACACAATGGAATTAAGACACAACACATCAGAATTAAGACACAAAACAACAAAATTAAGACACAACTGAATTAAGACACAACATTACAAAATTAAGACACAACACAATGGAATTAAGACACAACACAACAAAATTAAGACACAACATAAAAAAAATAAGACAAAAAACAACAGAATTAAACATAAAATAACAAAATTAAGACACAACACAATGAAATTAAGACACAACACGCACGAATTAAGACACAACATAACAAAATTAAGACACAACACAACGAAATTATGACACAACGATGAAATTAAACACAACATAACAAAATTAAGACACAACAAAATTAAGACACAACATAATGGAATTAAGACAAAACACTGAAATTAAGAAACAACAACGAACATAAGACACAACACAACGAAATTAAGACACAACAATGAAATGAAGACACAACAAAACAGAATTAAACATAAAATAACAAAATGAAGACACAACAAGATGGAATTAAGACACAACACAACAAAACTAAGACACAACACAATGAAATTATGACACAACACAACGGAATTAAGACAACATTACAAAATTAAGACACAACATAAAAAATAAGACAAAACACAACAGAATTAAACACAACATAACAAAATTAAGACACAACGTAAAAAAATTAAGACACAACACAACGGAATTAAGACACAACATACAAAAATAAGACAAAACACAACAAAATTAAGACACAACACAATGAAATTAAGACACAACACAACAAAATTAAGACACAACACAACGAAATTAAGACACAACACAACAGAATTAAACACAACACAACGAAATTAAGACACAACAAAGAAATTAAGACACAACAATGAAATTAAGACACAACACAATGAAATTATGATACAACACAATGAAATTATGACATAACACAATGAAATTAAGACACAATACAATGAAATTAAGACACAACACAACAAAATTAAGACACAACACAACGAAATTAAAACAAAACACTGAAATTAAGAAACAACAACGAAATTAAGACACAACAAAATTAAGACACAACACAACTAAATTAAGACACAACAAAATTAAGACACAACACAACGAAATTAAGACACAACAAAATTAAGACACAACACAATTAAATTAAGACACAACATTACAAAATTAAGACACAACACAATTGAATTAAGACACAACATAACAAAATTAAGACACAACACAATGAAATTATGACACAACAATGAATTTAAACACAACATTACAAAATTAAGACACAACACAACGGAATTAAACAGAAAATTACAAAATTAAGACACAACATAAAAAAGACAAAACACAATGGAATTAAGACACAACACAATGGAATTAAGACACAACACAACAAAATTAAGACACAACACAACGAAACTAAGACACAACACAACAGAATTAAACACAACATAATAAAAATTAAGACACAACATAATAACATTAAGACACAAAACAATAAAATTAAGACACAACACAACAAAATTATGACACAACACAATGAAATTAAGACACAACACAACTGAATTAAGACACAACAAAATTAAGACACAACACAATGAAATTAAGACACAACACAACTGAATTAAGACACAACATAACAAAATTAAGACACAACACAATGAAATTAAGACACAACACAATGGAATTATGACACAACAATGAATTTAAACACAAAATTACAAAATTAAGACACAACACAATGAAATTAAGACACAACACAATGGAATTATGACACAACAACGAATTTAAACACAACATTACAAAATTAAGACACAACACAACGGAATTAAACACAACATTACAAAATTAAGACAACTTAAAAAATAAGACAAAACACAACGGAATTAAGACATAACACAACAAAATTAAGACACAACACAATGGAATTAAGACACAACACAACAAAATTAAGACACAAACGAAATTAAGACACAACACAACAAAATTAAGACACAGCGTAACAAAATTAAGACACAACACAACAAAATTAAGACACAACACAACAGAATTAAACACAACATAACAAAATTAAGACACAACACAACAAAATTAAGACACAACACAACAGAATTAAACACAACATAACAAAATTAAGACACAACATAACAAAAATAAGACACAACAAAATTAAGACACAACACAACGGAATTAAGACACAACACAACAAAATTAAGACACAACACAACAGAATGAAACACAAAATAACAAAATTAAGACACAACATAACAAAATTAAGACACAACACAACAAAATTAAGACACAACACAATGAAATTAAGATACAACACAACTGAATTAAGACACAACATAACAAAATTAAGACACAACACAACGGAATTAAGACACAACACAACTGAATTAAGACACAACATAACAAAATTAAGACACAACCAGGAAATTAAACACAACATTACAAAATTAAGACACAACACAATGAAATTAAGACACAACAGAATGAAATTAAACACAACATAACAAAATTAAGACACAACACAATGGAATTATGACACAACACAACGGAATTAAGACAACATTACAAAATTAAGTCACAACATAAAAAAATAAGACAAAACACAACAGAATTAAACACAACATAACAAAATTAAGACACAAGCGTAACAAAATTAAGACACAACACAACAAAATTAAGACACAACACAACAGAATTAAACACAACATTACAAAATTAAGTCACAACATAAAAAAAATAAGACAAAACACAACAGAATTAAACCCAACATAACAAAATTAAGACACAACGTAACAAAATTAAGACACAACACAACAAAATTAAGACACAACACAACAGAATTAAACACAACATAACAAAATTAAGACACAACATAACAAAATTAAGACACAACATAACAAAAATTAAGACACAACAAAATTAAGACACAACACAACACAACAGAATTAAACACAACATAAAAAAATAAGACAAAACACAACAAAATTAAGACACAACACAATGAAATTAAGACACAACACAACAAAATTAAGACACAACACAACAGAATTAAACACAACATAACAAAATTAAGACACAAGCGCAACTAAATTAAGACACAACTGAATTAAGACACAACATAACAAAATTAAGACACAACAACACAAAATTAAGACACAACACTGGAATTAAGACACAACTGAATTAAGACACAACATAACAAAATTAAGACACAGCACAACAAAATTAAGACACAACAAAATTAAGACACAACACAACAGAATTAAACACAACACAACGAAATTAAGACACAACAAAAAAATTAAGACACAACAACGAAATTAAGACACAACACAATGAAATTATGATACAACACAATGAAATTAAGACACAACAAAATTAAGATACAACACAACGAAATTAAGACACAACAAAATTAAGACACAACACAATTAAATTAAGACACAACATAACAAAATTAAGACACAACATAACAAAATTAAGACACAACAAAACAAAATTAAGACACATCACAACTGAATTAAGACAACACAACGAAATTTTGACAGAACACAACTGAATTAATACACAACATAACAAAATTAAGAAACAACACAACAGAATTAAGACACAACATAAATTAAGAGACAACATAACAAAATTAAGACACAACACAACTGAATTAAGACACAACAACGAAGTTAAACACAACATTACAAAATTAAGACACAACACAATGGAATTAAGACACAACACAACAAAATTAAACACAACATTACAAAAGCGAAGACACAACACAATGGAATTAAGACACAACACAACGAAATTAAACACAACATTACAAAATTAAGACACAACATAAAAAAATAAGACAAAAAACAACAGAATTAAACACAACATAAAAAAATTAATACACAACGTAACAAAATTAAGACACAACACAACGAAATGAAGACACAACACAACAGAATTAAGACACAACATAACAAAATGAAGACACAAAACTGAAATTAAGACACAACAACGAAAATAAACACAACATAACAAAATTAAGACAAAAAACAATAGAATTAAGACACAAAACAACAGAATTAAAAACAACATAACAAAATTAATACAAAAACACAACGAAATTAAACACAACATAACAAAATTAATACACAACACAATGGAATTAAGACACAAAACAACAGAATTAAACACAACATAACAAAATTAAGACACAACACAATGGAATTAAGACACAACATAGCGAAATTAAACACAACATAACAAAATTAAGACACAACACAATGTAATTAAGACAAAAAACAAAAGAATTAAACACAACATAACAAAATTAATACACAACGTAACAAAATTAAGACACAACACAACAAAATTAAGACACAACACAACAGAATTAAGACACAAAACAACAGAATTAAACATAAAATAACAAAATTAAGACACAACACAACGAAATTAAGACACAACACAACGGAATTAAGACACAACACAACGGAATTAAGACACAACACAACAAAATTAAGACACAACTGAATTAAGACACAACATAACAAAATGAAGACACAAAACAACAAAATTAAACACAACATAAAAAAATTAAGACACTACAAAATTAAGACACAACATAATGGAATTAAGACAAAACACTGAAATTAAGAAACAACTACAAAATTAAATACAACATTAAAGAAATAAGACAAAACCCTGAAATTAAGAAAAACAACGAAAATAAGACACAACACAACAGAATTAAATACAAAATAACAAAATAAAGACACAACACAATGAAATTAAGACACAACAATGAAATGAAGACACAACAAAACAGAATTAAACATAAAATAACAAAATGAAGACACAACAAGTCGGAATTAAGACACAACACAACAAAACTAAGACCCAACACAATGAAATTGTGACACAATGACAAAATTAAACACAACATAACAAAATTAAGACACAACAAAATTAAGACACAACACAACAGAATTAAACACAACACAACGAAATTAAGACACAACAAAGAAATTAAGACACAACAATGAAATTAAGACACAACACAATGAAATTATGATACAACACAATGAAATTATGACATAACACAATGAAATTAAGACACAATACAATGAAATTAAGACACAACACAACAAAATTAAGACACAACACAACGAAATTAAAACAAAACACTGAAATTAAGAAACAACAACGAAATTAAGACACAACAAAATTAAGACACAACACAACTAAATTAAGACACAACAAAATTAAGACACAACACAACGAAATTAAGACACAACAAAATTAAGACACAACACAATTAAATTAAGACACAACATTACAAAATTAAGACACAACACAATTGAATTAAGACACAACATAACAAAATTAAGACACAACACAATGAAATTATGACACAACAATGAATTTAAACACAACATTACAAAATTAAGACACAACACAACGGAATTAAACAGAAAATTACAAAATTAAGACACAACATAAAAAAAGACAAAACACAATGGAATTAAGACACAACACAATGGAATTAAGACACAACACAACAAAATTAAGACACAACACAACGAAACTAAGACACAACACAACAGAATTAAACACAACATAATAAAATTAAGACACAACATAATAACATTAAGACACAAAACAATAAAATTAAGACACAACACAACAAAATTATGACACAACACAATGAAATTAAGACACAACACAACTGAATTAAGACACAACAAAATTAAGACACAACACAATGAAATTAAGACACAACACAACTGAATTAAGACACAACATAACAAAATTAAGACACAACACAATGAAATTAAGACACAACACAATGGAATTATGACACAACAATGAATTTAAACACAAAATTACAAAAATTAAGACACAACACAATGAAATTAAGACACAACACAATGGAATTATGACACAACAACGAATTTAAACACAACATTACAAAATTAAGACACAACACAACGGAATTAAACACAACATTACAAAATTAAGACAACTTAAAAAATAAGACAAAACACAACGCGAATTAAGACATAACACAACAAAATTAAGACACAACACAATGGAATTAAGACACAACACAACAAAATTAAGACACAACGAAATTAAGACACAACACAACAAAATTAAGACACAGCGTAACAAAATTAAGACACAACACAACAAAATTAAGACACAACACAACAGAATTAAACACAACATAACAAAATTAAGACACAACACAACAAAATTAAGACACAACACAACAGAATTAAACACAACATAACAAAATTAAGACACAACATAACAAAAATAAGACACAACAAAATTAAGACACAACACAACGGAATTAAGACACAACACAACAAAATTAAGACACAACACAACAGAATGAAACACAAAATAACAAAAATTAAGACACAACATAACAAAATTAAGACACAACACAACAAAATTAAGACACAACACAATGAAATTAAGATACAACACAACTGAATTAAGACACAACATAACAAAATTAAGACACAACACAACGGAATTAAGACACAACACAACTGAATTAAGACACAACATAACAAAAATTAAGACACAACCAGGAAATTAAACACAACATTACAAAATTAAGACACAACACAATGAAATTAAGACACAACAGAATGAAATTAAACACAACATAACAAAATTAAGACACAACACAATGGAATTATGACACAACACAACGGAATTAAGACAACATTACAAAATTAAGTCACAACATAAAAAAATAAGACAAAACACAACAGAATTAAACACAACATAACAAAATTAAGACACAACGTAACAAAATTAAGACACAACACAACAAAATTAAGACACAACACAACAGAATTAAACACAACATTACAAAATTAAGTCACAACATAAAAAAATAAGACAAAACACAACAGAATTAAACCCAACATAACAAAATTAAGACACAACGTAACAAAATTAAGACACAACACAACAAAATTAAGACACAACACAACAGAATTAAACACAACATAACAAAATTAAGACACAACATAACAAAATTAAGACACAACATAACAAAATTAAGACACAACAAAATTAAGACACAACACAACACAACAGAATTAAACACAACATAAAAAAATAAGACAAAACACAACAAAATTAAGACACAACACAATGAAATTAAGACACAACACAACAAAATTAAGACACAACACAACAGAATTAAACACAACATAACAAAATTAAGACACAACGCAACTAAATTAAGACACAACTGAATTAAGACACAACATAACAAAATTAAGACACAACAACACAAAATTAAGACACAACACTGGAATTAAGACACAACTGAATTAAGACACAACATAACAAAATTAAGACACAGCACAACAAAATTAAGACACAACAAAATTAAGACACAACACAACAGAATTAAACACAACACAACGAAATTAAGACACAACAAAGAAATTAAGACACAACAACGAAATTAAGACACAACACAATGAAATTAAGACACAACACATCAGAATTAAGACACAAAACAACAAAATGAAGACACAACACAATGGAATTAAGACACAACACATCAGAATTAAGACACAAAACAACAAAATTAAGACACAACTGAATTAAGACACAACATTACAAAATTAAGACACAACACAATGGAATTAAGACACAACACAACAAAATTAAGACACAACATAAAAAAAATAAGACAAAAAACAACAGAATTAAACATAAAATAACAAAATTAAGACACAACACAATGAAATTAAGACACAACACGACTGAATTAAGACACAACATAACAAAATTAAGACACAACACAAACGAAATTATGACACAACGATGAAATTAAACACAACATAACAAAATTAAGACACAACAAAATTAAGACACAACATAATGGAATTAAGACAAAACACTGAAATTAAGAAACAACAACTAACATAAGACACAACACAACAGAATTAAATACAACATAACAAAATAAAGACACAACACAACGAAATTAAGACACAACAATGAAATGAAGACACAACAAAACAGAATTAAAACATAAAATAACAAAATGAAGACACAACAAGATGGAATTAAGACACAACACAACAAAACTAAGACACAACACAATGAAATTATGACACAACACAACGGAATTAAGACAACATTACAAAATTAAGACACAACATAAAAAAATAAGACAAAACACAACAGAATTAAACACAACATAACAAAATTAAGACACAACGTAAAAAAATTAAGACACAACACAACGGAATTAAGACACAACATACAAAAATAAGACAAAACACAACAAAATTAAGACACAACACAATGAAATTAAGACACAACACAACAAAATTAAGACACAACACAACTGAAATTAAGACACAACACAACAGAATTAAACACAACACAACGAAATTAAGACACAACAAAAAATTAAGACACAACAACTGAAATTAAGACACAACACAATGAAATTATGATACAACACAATGAAATTAAGACACAACAAAATTAAGATACAACACAACAGAAATTAAGACACAACAAAATTAAGACACAACACAATTAAATTAAGACACAACATAACAAAATTAAGACACAACATAACAAAATTAAGACACAACAAAACAAAATTAAGACACATCACAACTGAATTAAGACAACACAACGAAATTTTGACAGAACACAACTGAATTAATACACAACATAACAAAATTAAGAAACAACACAACAGAATTAAGACACAACATAAATTAAGAGACAACATAACAAAATTAAGACACAACACAACTGAATTAAGACACAACAACGAAGTTAAACACAACATTACAAAATTAAGACACAACACAATGGAATTAAGACACAATACAACAAAATTAAACACAACATTACAAAACGAAGACACAACACAATGGAATTAAGACACAACTCAACGAAATTAAACACAACATTACAAAATTAAGACACAACATAAAAAAATAAGACAAAAAACAACAGAATTAAACACAACATAAAAAAAATTAATACACAACGTAACAAAATTAAGACACAACACAACGAAATGAAGACACAACACAACAGAATTAAGACACAACATAACAAAATGAAGACACAAAACTGAAATTAAGACACAACAACGAAAATAAACACAACATAACAAAATTAAGACAAAAAACAATAGAATTAAGACACAAAACAACAGAATTAAAAAACAACATAACAAAATTAATACAAAACACAACGAAATTAAACACAACATAACAAAATTAATACACAACACAATGGAATTAAGACACAAAACAACAGAATTAAACACAACATAACAAAATTAAGACACAACACAATGGAATTAAGACACAACGCAAGCTAAATTAAACACAACATAACAAAATTAAGACACAACACAATGTAATTAAGACAAAAAACAAAAGAATTAAACACAACATAACAAAATTAATACACAACGTAACAAAATTAAGACACAACACAACAAAATTAAGACACAACACAACAGAATTAAGACACAAAACAACAGAATTAAACATAAAATAACAAAATTAAGACACAACACAAACGAAATTAAGACACAACACAACGGAATTAAGACACAACACAACGGAATTAAGACACAACACAACAAAATTAAGACACAACTGAATTAAGACACAACATAACAAAATGAAGACACAAAACAACAAAATTAAACACAACATAAAAAATTAAGACACTACAAAATTAAGACACAACATAATGGAATTAAGACAAAACACTGAAATTAAGAAACAACAACGAACATAAGACACAACACAACAGAATTAAATACAACATAACAAAATAAAGACACAACACAACGAAATTAAGACACAACAATGAAATGAAGACAAAACAAAACAGAATTAAACATAAAATAACACAATGAAGACACAACAAGATGGAATTAAGACACAACACAATAAAACTAAGACACAACACAATTAAATTATGACACAACACAACGGAATTAAGACAACATTACAAAATTAAGACACAACATAAAAAAATAAGACAAAACACAACAGAATTAAACACAACATAACAAAATTAAGACACAACGTAACAAAATTAAGACACAACACAACGGAATTAAGACACAACGAAATTAAGACACAACATAAAAAATAAGACAAAACACAACAAAATTAAGACACAACACAATGAAATTAAGACACAACACAACAAAATTAAGACACAACACAACGAAATTAAGACACAACACAACAGAATTAAACACAACACAACGAAATTAAGACACAACAAAGAAATTAAGACACAACAACGAAATTAAGACACAACACAATGAAATTAAGACACAACACATCAGAATTAAGACACAAAACAACAAAATGAAGACACAACACAACGGAATTAAGACACAACACATCAGAATTAAGACACAAAACAACAAAATTAAGACACAACTGAATTAAGACACAACACAATGGAATTAAGACACAACACAACAAAATTAAGACACAACATAAAAAAATAAGACAAAAAACAACAGAATTAAACATAAAATAACAAAATTAAGACACAACACAATGAAATTAAGACACAACACGTACCGAATTAAGACACAACATAACAAAATTAAGACACAACACAACGAAATTATGACACAACGATGAAATTAAACACAACATAACAAAATTAAGACACAACAAAATTAAGACACAACATAATGGAATTAAGACAAAACACTGAAATTAAGAAACAACAACGAACATAAGACACAACACAACAGAATTAAATACAACATAACAAAATAAAGACACAACACAACGAAATTAAGACACAACAATGAAATGAAGACACAACAAAACAGAATTAAACATAAAATAACAAAATGAAGACACAACAAGATGGAATTAAGACACAACACAACAAAACTAAGACACAACACAATGAAATTATGACACAACACAACGGAATTAAGACAACATTACAAAATTAAGACACAACATAAAAAATAAGACAAAACACAACAGAATTAAACACAACATAACAAAATTAAGACACACGTAACAAAATTAAGACACAACACAACGGAATTAAGACACAACACAACGAAATTAAGACACAACATACAAAAATAAGACAAAACATAACAAAATTAAGACACAACACAATGAAATTAAGACACAACACAACAAAATTAAGACACAACACAACGAAATTAAGACACAACACAACAGAATTAAACACAACACAACGAAATTAAGACACAACAAAAAAATTAAGACACAACAACGAAATTAAGACACAACACAATGAAATTATGATAGAACACAATGAAATTAAGACACAACAAAATTAAGACACAACACAACGAAATTAAGACACAACAAAATTAAGACACAACACAATTAAATTAAGACACAACATAACAAAATTAAGACACAACATAACAAAATTAAGACACAACACAATGAAATTATGACACAACAATGAATTAAAAAACACAACATTACAAAATTAAGACACAACACAACGGAATTAAACACAAAATTACAAAATTAAGACACAACATAAAAAATAAGACAAAACACAATGGAATTAATACACAACACAACTAAGACACAACACAATGAAACTAAGACACAACACAACAGAATTAAACACAACATAACAAAATTAAGACACAACATAAAAAAATTATGACACAACACAATGAAATTAAGACACAACACAACAAAATTAAGACACAACAAAATTAAGACACAACACAACGAAATTAAGACACAACACAACTGAATTAAGACACAACATAACAAAATTAAGACGCAACACAATGAAATTAAGACACAACACAATGGAATTATGACACAACAACGAATTTAAACACAACATTACAAAATTAAGACACAACACAATGAAATTAAGACACAACACAATGGAATTATGACACAACACGACGAATTAAGACACAACACAACAAAATTAAGACACAACTGAATTAAGACACAACATAACAAAATTAAGACACAACACAACGATCGAAATTAAACACAACATAACAAAATGAAGACACAACATAATGGAATTAAGACAAAACACTGAAATTAAGAAACAACAACGAAATTAAACACAACATAAAAAGAATTAAGACAAAACACTGAAATTAAGAAACAACAACGAAAATAAGACACAACACAACAGAATTAAATACAACATAACAAAATAAAGACACAACATAACGAAATAAAGACACAACAATGAAATGAAGACACAACAAAACAGAATTAAACATAAAATAACAAAATGAAGACACAACAAGACGGAATTAAGACACAACACAACAAAACTAAGACACAACACAATGAAATTATGACACAACACAACGGAATTAAGACAACATTACAAAAATTAAGACACAACATAAAAAAAATAAGACAAAACACAACAGAATTAAACACAACATAACAAAATTAAGACACAACGTAACAAAATTAAGACACAACACAACGGAATTAAGACACAACACAACACACAACATAAAAAAATAAGACAAAACACAACAAATTAAGACACAACACAACAAAATTAAGACACAACACAACGAAATTAAGACACAACACAACAGAATTAAACACAACACAACGAAATTAAGACACAACAAAGAAATTAAGACACAACAATGAAATTAAGACACAACACAATGAAATTATGATACAACACAATGAAATTATGACATAACACAATGAAATTAAGACACAATACAATGAAATTAAGACACAACACAACAAAATTAAGACACAACACAACGAAATTAAAACAAAACACTGAAATTAAGAAACAACAACGAAATTAAGACACAACAAAATTAAGACACAACACAACTAAATTAAGACACAACAAAATTAAGACACAACACAACGAAATTAAGACACAACAAAATTAAGACACAACACAATTAAATTAAGACACAACATTACAAAATTAAGACACAACACAATTGAATTAAGACACAACATAACAAAATTAAGACACAACACAATGAAATTATGACACAACAATGAATTTAAACACAACATTACAAAATTAAGACACAACACAAGCGGAATTAAACAGAAAATTACAAAATTAAGACACAACATAAAAAAGACAAAACACAATGGAATTAAGACACAACACAATGGAATTAAGACACAACACAACAAAATTAAGACACAACACAACGAAACTAAGACACAACACAACAGAATTAAACACAACATAATAAAATTAAGACACAACATAATAACATTAAGACACAAAACAATAAAATTAAGACACAACACAACAAAATTATGACACAACACAATGAAATTAAGACACAACACAACTGAATTAAGACACAACAAAATTAAGACACAACACAATGAAATTAAGACACAACACAACTGAATTAAGACACAACATAACAAAATTAAGACACAACACAATGAAATTAAGACACAACACAATGGAATTATGACACAACAATGAATTTAAACACAAAATTACAAAATTAAGACACAACACAATGAAATTAAGACACAACACAATGGAATTATGACACAACAACGAATTTAAACACAACATTACAAAATTAAGACACAACACAACGGAATTAAACACAACATTACAAAATTAAGACAACTTAAAAAATAAGACAAAACACAACGGAATTAAGACATAACACAACAAAATTAAGACACAACACAATGGAATTAAGACACAACACAACAAAATTAAGACACAACGAAATTAAGACACAACACAACAAAATTAAGACACAGCGTAACAAAATTAAGACACAACACAACAAAATTAAGACACAACACAACAGAATTAAACACAACATAACAAAATTAAGACACAACACAACAAAATTAAGACACAACACAACAGAATTAAACACAACATAACAAAATTAAGACACAACATAACAAAAATAAGACACAACAAAATTAAGACACAACACAACGGAATTAAGACACAACACAACAAAATTAAGACACAACACAACAGAATGAAACACAAAATAACAAAATTAAGACACAACATAACAAAATTAAGACACAACACAACAAAATTAAGACACAACACAATGAAATTAAGATACAACACAACTGAATTAAGACACAACATAACAAAATTAAGACACAACACAACGGAATTAAGACACAACACAACTGAATTAAGACACAACATAACAAAATTAAGACACAACCAGGAAATTAAACACAACATTACAAAATTAAGACACAACACAATGAAATTAAGACACAACAGAATGAAATTAAACACAACATAACAAAATTAAGACACAACACAATGGAATTATGACACAACACAACGGAATTAAGACAACATTACAAAATTAAGTCACAACATAAAAAAATAAGACAAAACACAACAGAATTAAACACAACATAACAAAATTAAGACACAACGTAACAAAATTAAGACACAACACAACAAAATTAAGACACAACACAACAGAATTAAACACAACATTACAAAATTAAGTCACAACATAAAAAAATAAGACAAAACACAACAGAATTAAACCCAACATAACAAAATTAAGACACAACGTAACAAAATTAAGACACAACACAACAAAATTAAGACACAACACAACAGAATTAAACACAACATAACAAAATTAAGACACAACATAACAAAATTAAGACACAACATAACAAAATTAAGACACAACAAAATTAAGACACAACACAACACAACAGAATTAAACACAACATAAAAAAATAAGACAAAACACAACAAAATTAAGACACAACACAATGAAATTAAGACACAACACAACAAAATTAAGACACAACACAACAGAATTAAACACAACATAACAAAATTAAGACACAACGCTAACTAAATTAAGACACAACTGAATTAAGACACAACATAACAAAATTAAGACACAACAACACAAAATTAAGACACAACACTGGAATTAAGACACAACTGAATTAAGACACAACATAACAAAATTAAGACACAGCACAACAAAATTAAGACACAACAAAATTAAGACACAACACAACAGAATTAAACACAACACAAACGAAATTAAGACACAACAAAAGAAATTAAGACACAACAACGAAATTAAGACACAACACAATGAAATTAAGACACAACACATCAGAATTAAGACACAAAACAACAAAATGAAGACACAACACAATGGAATTAAGACACAACACATCAGAATTAAGACACAAAACAACAAAATTAAGACACAACTGAATTAAGACACAACATTACAAAATTAAGACACAACACAATGGAATTAAGACACAACACAACAAAATTAAGACACAACATAAAAAAAATAAGACAAAAAACAACAGAATTAAACATAAAATAACAAAATTAAGACACAACACAATGAAATTAAGACACAACACCAATGGAATTAAGACACAACATAACAAAATTAAGACACAACACAAACGAAATTATGACACAACGATGAAATTAAACACAACATAACAAAATTAAGACACAACAAAATTAAGACACAACATAATGGAATTAAGACAAAACACTGAAATTAAGAAACAACAACGAACATAAGACACAACACAACAGAATTAAATACAACATAACAAAATAAAGACACAACACAACGAAATTAAGACACAACAATGAAATGAAGACACAACAAAACAGAATTAAACATAAAATAACAAAATGAAGACACAACAAGATGGAATTAAGACACAACACAACAAAACTAAGACACAACACAATGAAATTATGACACAACACAACGGAATTAAGACAACATTACAAAATTAAGACACAACATAAAAAATAAGACAAAACACAACAGAATTAAACACAACATAACAAAATTAAGACACAACGTAAAAAAATTAAGACACAACACAACGGAATTAAGACACAACATACAAAAATAAGACAAAACACAACAAAATTAAGACACAACACAATGAAATTAAGACACAACACAACAAAATTAAGACACAACACAACGAAATTAAGACACAACACAACAGAATTAAACACAACACAACGAAATTAAGACACAACAAAAAAATTAAGACACAACAACGAAATTAAGACACAACACAATGAAATTATGATACAACACAATGAAATTAAGACACAACAAAATTAAGATACAACACAACGAAATTAAGACACAACAAAATTAAGACACAACACAATTAAATTAAGACACAACATAACAAAATTAAGACACAACATAACAAAATTAAGACACAACAAAACAAAATTAAGACACATCACAACTGAATTAAGACAACACAACGAAATTTTGACAGAACACAACTGAATTAATACACAACATAACAAAATTAAGAAACAACACAACAGAATTAAGACACAACATAAATTAAGAGACAACATAACAAAATTAAGACACAACACAACTGAATTAAGACACAACAACGAAGTTAAACACAACATTACAAAATTAAGACACAACACAATGGAATTAAGACACAACACAACAAAATTAAACACAACATTACAAAACGAAGACACAACACAATGGAATTAAGACACAACACAACGAAATTAAACACAACATTACAAAATTAAGACACAACATAAAAAAATAAGACAAAAAACAACAGAATTAAACACAACATAAAAAAATTAATACACAACGTAACAAAATTAAGACACAACACAACGAAATGAAGACACAACACAACAGAATTAAGACACAACATAACAAAATGAAGACACAAAACTGAAATTAAGACACAACAACGAAAATAAACACAACATAACAAAATTAAGACAAAAAACAATAGAATTAAGACACAAAACAACAGAATTAAAAACAACATAACAAAATTAATACAAAACACAACGAAATTAAACACAACATAACAAAATTAATACACAACACAATGGAATTAAGACACAAAACAACAGAATTAAACACAACATAACAAAATTAAGACACAACACAATGGAATTAAGACACAACGCAACGAAATTAAACACAACATAACAAAATTAAGACACAACACAATGTAATTAAGACAAAAAACAAAAGAATTAAACACAACATAACAAAATTAATACACAACGTAACAAAATTAAGACACAACACAACAAAATTAAGACACAACACAACAGAATTAAGACACAAAACAACAGAATTAAACATAAAATAACAAAATTAAGACACAACACAACGAAATTAAGACACAACACGACGGAATTAAGACACAACATAACAAAATTAAGACACAACACAACGAAATTATGACACAACGATGAAATTAAACACAACATAACAAAATTAAGACACAACAAAATTAAGACACAACATAATGGAATTAAGACAAAACACTGAAATTAAGAAACAACAACGAACATAAGACACAACACAACAGAATTAAATACAACATAACAAAATAAAGACACAACACAACGAAATTAAGACACAACAATGAAATGAAGACAAAAACAAAACAGAATTAAACATAAAATAACACAATGAAGACACAACAAGATGGAATTAAGACACAACACAATAAAACTAAGACACAACACAATTAAATTATGACACAACACAACGGAATTAAGACAACATTACAAAATTAAGACACAACATAAAAAAATAAGACAAAACACAACAGAATTAAACACAACATAACAAAATTAAGACACAAGCGTAACAAAATTAAGACACAACACAACGAATTAAGACACAACGAAATTAAGACACAACATAAAAAAATAAGACAAAACACAACAAAATTAAGACACAACACAATGAAATTAAGACACAACACAACAAAATTAAGACACAACACAACGAAATTAAGACACAACACAACAGAATTAAACACAACACAACGAAATTAAGACACAACAAAGAAATTAAGACACAACAACGAAATTAAGACACAACACAATGAAATTAAGACACAACACATCAGAATTAAGACACAAAACAACAAAATGAAGACACAACACAACGGAATTAAGACACAACACATCAGAATTAAGACACAAAACAACAAAATTAAGACACAACTGAATTAAGACACAACACAATGGAATTAAGACACAACACAACAAAATTAAGACACAACATAAAAAAAATAAGACAAAAAACAACAGAATTAAACATAAAATAACAAAATTAAGACACAACACAATGAAATTAAGACACAACACGACGGAATTAAGACACAACATAACAAAATTAAGACACAACACAACGAAATTATGACACAACGATGAAATTAAACACAACATAACAAAATTAAGACACAACAAAATTAAGACACAACATAATGGAATTAAGACAAAACACTGAAATTAAGAAACAACAACGAACATAAGACACAACACAACAGAATTAAATACAACATAACAAAATAAAGACACAACACAACGAAATTAAGACACAACAATGAAATGAAGACACAACAAAACAGAATTAAACATAAAATAACAAAATGAAGACACAACAAGATGGAATTAAGACACAACACAACAAAACTAAGACACAACACAATGAAATTATGACACAACACAAGCGGAATTAAGACAACATTACAAAATTAAGACACAACATAAAAAATAAGACAAAACACAACAGAATTAAACACAACATAACAAAATTAAGACACACCGTAACAAAATTAAGACACAACACAACGAATTAAGACACAACACAACGAAATTAAGACACAACATACAAAAATAAGACAAAACATAACAAAATTAAGACACAACACAATGAAATTAAGACACAACACAACAAAATTAAGACACAACACAACGAAATTAAGACACAACACAACAGAATTAAACACAACACAACGAAATTAAGACACAACAAAAAAATTAAGACACAACAACGAAATTAAGACACAACACAATGAAATTATGATAGAACACAATGAAATTAAGACACAACAAAATTAAGACACAACACAACGAAATTAAGACACAACAAAATTAAGACACAACACAATTAAATTAAGACACAACATAACAAAATTAAGACACAACATAACAAAATTAAGACACAACACAATGAAATTATGACACAACAATGAATTAAAAAACACAACATTACAAAATTAAGACACAACACAACGGAATTAAACACAAAATTACAAAATTAAGACACAACATAAAAAATAAGACAAAACACAATGGAATTAATACACAACACAACTAAGACACAACACAATGAAACTAAGACACAACACAACAGAATTAAACACAACATAACAAAATTAAGACACAACATAAAAAAATTAAGACACAAAACAATAAAATTAAGACACAACACAACAAAATTATGACACAACACAATGAAATTAAGACACAACACAACAAAATTAAGACACAACAAAATTAAGACACAACACAACGAAATTAAGACACAACACAACTGAATTAAGACACAACATAACAAAATTAAGACGCTAACACAATGAAATTAAGACACAACACAATGGAATTATGACACAACAACAATTTAAACACAACATTACAAAATTAAGACACAACACAATGAAATTAAGACACAACACAATGGAATTATGACACAACACTGACGGAATTAAGACACAACACAACAAAATTAAGACACAACTGAATTAAGACACAACATAACAAAATTAAGACACAACACAACTGATGAAATTAAACACAACATAACAAAATGAAGACACAACATAATGGAATTAAGACAAAACACTGAAATTAAGAAACAACAACGAAATTAAACACAACATAAAAGAATTAAGACAAAACACTGAAATTAAGAAACAACAACGAAAATAAGACACAACACAACAGAATTAAATACAACATAACAAAATAAAGACACAACATAACGAAATAAAAGACACAACAATGAAATGAAGACACAACAAAACAGAATTAAACATAAAATAACAAAATGAAGACACAACAAGAGCGGAATTAAGACACAACACAACAAAACTAAGACACAACACAATGAAATTATGACACAACACAACGGAATTAAGACAACATTACAAAATTAAGACACAACATAAAAAAATAAGACAAAACACAACAGAATTAAACACAACATAACAAAATTAAGACACAAGCGTAACAAAATTAAGACACAACACAACGGAATTAAGACACAACACAACACACAACATAAAAAAATAAGACAAAAACACAACAAATTAAGACACAACACAACAAAATTAAGACACAACACAAGCGAAATTAAGACACAACACAACAGAATTAAACACAACACAACGAAATTAAGACACAACAAAGAAATTAAGACACAACAATGAAATTAAGACACAACACAATGAAATTATGATACAACACAATGAAATTATGACATAACACAATGAAATTAAGACACAATACAATGAAATTAAGACACAACACAACAAAATTAAGACACAACACAACGAAATTAAAAACAAAACACTGAAATTAAGAAACAACAACGAAATTAAGACACAACAAAATTAAGACACAACACAACTAAATTAAGACACAACAAAATTAAGACACAACACAACGAAATTAAGACACAACAAAATTAAGACACAACACAATTAAATTAAGACACAACATTACAAAATTAAGACACAACACAATTGAATTAAGACACAACATAACAAAATTAAGACACAACACAATGAAATTATGACACAACAATGAATTTAAACACAACATTACAAAATTAAGACACAACACAACGGAATTAAACAGAAAATTACAAAATTAAGACACAACATAAAAAAGACAAAACACAATGGAATTAAGACACAACACAATGGAATTAAGACACAACACAACAAAATTAAGACACAACACAAGCGAAACTAAGACACAACACAACAGAATTAAACACAACATAATAAAATTAAGACACAACATAATAACATTAAGACACAAAACAATAAAATTAAGACACAACACAACAAAATTATGACACAACACAATGAAATTAAGACACAACACAACTGAATTAAGACACAACAAAATTAAGACACAACACAATGAAATTAAGACACAACACAACTGAATTAAGACACAACATAACAAAATTAAGACACAACACAATGAAATTAAGACACAACACAATGGAATTATGACACAACAATGAATTTAAACACAAAATTACAAAATTAAGACACAACACAATGAAATTAAGACACAACACAATGGAATTATGACACAACAACGAATTTAAACACAACATTACAAAATTAAGACACAACACAACGGAATTAAACACAACATTACAAAATTAAGACAACTTAAAAAAATAAGACAAAACACAACGGAATTAAGACATAACACAACAAAATTAAGACACAACACAATGGAATTAAGACACAACACAACAAAATTAAGACACAACGAAATTAAGACACAACACAACAAAATTAAGACACAAGCGTAACAAAATTAAGACACAACACAACAAAATTAAGACACAACACAACAGAATTAAACACAACATAACAAAATTAAGACACAACACAACAAAATTAAGACACAACACAACAGAATTAAACACAACATAACAAAATTAAGACACAACATAACAAAAATAAGACACAACAAAATTAAGACACAACACAACGGAATTAAGACACAACACAACAAAATTAAGACACAACACAACAGAATGAAACACAAAATAACAAAATTAAGACACAACATAACAAAATTAAGACACAACACAACAAAATTAAGACACAACACAATGAAATTAAGATACAACACAACTGAATTAAGACACAACATAACAAAATTAAGACACAACACAACGGAATTAAGACACAACACAACTGAATTAAGACACAACATAACAAAATTAAGACACAACCAGGAAATTAAACACAACATTACAAAATTAAGACACAACACAATGAAATTAAGACACAACAGAATGAAATTAAACACAACATAACAAAATTAAGACACAACACAATGGAATTATGACACAACACAACGGAATTAAGACAACATTACAAAATTAAGTCACAACATAAAAAAATAAGACAAAAACACAACAGAATTAAACACAACATAACAAAATTAAGACACAACGTAACAAAATTAAGACACAACACAACAAAATTAAGACACAACACAACAGAATTAAACACAACATAACAAAATTAAGACACAACATAACAAAATTAAGACACAACATAACAAAATTAAGACACAACAAAATTAAGACACAACACAACACAACAGAATTAAACACAACATAAAAAAATAAGACAAAACACAACAAAATTAAGACACAACACAATGAAATTAAGACACAACACAACAAAATTAAGACACAACACAACAGAATTAAACACAACATAACAAAATTAAGACACAACGCAACTAAATTAAGACACAACTGAATTAAGACACAACATAACAAAATTAAGACACAACAACACAAAATTATGACACAACACTGGAATTAAGACACAACTGAATTAAGACACAACATAACAAAATTAAGACACAGCACAACAAAATTAAGACACAACAAAATTAAGACACAACAC